>NC_133330.1:278996552-279296552 GCF_042186555.1 Aquarana catesbeiana
CGTTGAGTTCCACCTGGTGGGCATGTCACAGATTAGGCGGTTCTTGGGCAGGTTAAACTCCTTTTGGAGGTCCGCCAGCCGAGCACTAGCATTATATGACCGGCGGAAATGCACACAGACTTTCCTGGCCTGCCTGAGGACATCCTGTAAGCCCGGGTACCTGCCCAAGAACCGCTGCACCACCAAGTTAAGGACGTGAGCCAAACAGGGCACATGGGTCATTTGTCCCTGTCGGAGGGCGGAGAGGAGGTTGGTGCCATTGTCGCAAACCACCATACCTGCCTTAAGCTGGCGTGGCATCAACCACCTCTGAACCTGCCCCTGCAGACCTGACAGAATCTCTGCCTCAGTGTGGCTCCTGTCCCCCAAGCACACCAGCTCAAGCACCGCATGGCATCTTTTGGCCTGCATGCTTGCGTAGCCCCTTGAACGCCTACGGAGCACTGCTGGTTCTGAAGACAAATCAGCACAGGAAGAGGCCATGGAGGAAGAAGAAGAGGAGGGGGTGGAGGAGAGAGGTGTGTCAGAATCACCAGTAGTGACATTTTGGAGGCGTGGTGGAACCTCCAACACTACTGTACCCTGTCCTGCATCCTTCCCAGCTGCCAGAAGAGTCACCCAGTGCACGGTGAAAGATAGGTAACGTCCCTGTCCATGGCTGCTGGACCATGAGTCAGCGGTAATATGCACCGCCCTGTCCAGCGAGGCCAAGACATTGCCTTCCACATGCCAGTAGAGAACCAGAAATGCCTTCCGTGAGAAAAAGTGGCATTTGGGAACCTGCCACTTAGGAACCGCACATTCCACAAACTCACGGAAGAGGGCAGAGTCTACCAACTGAAAAGGCAGCAGTTGAAGTGCTAGCAATTTAGCCAAGCTAGCATTCAACCACTGGGCATGTGGATGGCTGGGAGCGAACTTCTTTCGGTGGTGCAGCAGCTGGGGCAGGGAAATTTGCCTGGTACAATCTGACGTCGGTGTACCGATAGCAGATTGCCCCCAAGTACTTGGCTGTGACACACCTAATTCTACACCTTCATTCCTCAGTGCAGGTCTCAGAGAGGACTGAAGGTATAGTGGGATTGGAGATCCCAGCTGATGAGGAGCAAGGAGAGGTCCTCTTTGTTCTTTGGTGTGGGTCTTTTAGGTACGCTTGCCAACGAACTGCATGGCAGGTCAACATATGTCTGGTCAAGCATGTGGTGCCCAAGTGGGAGATGTTTTGGCCAACGTGAGATACGCTTGAGACATATGTTGCAAACAGCAGCGGTGGGATCTGATGCACTCGTCTCAAAAAAGGCCCACACCAAAGAACTTTTGGAATAACGCGCAGAGACAGCAGCGCCCTGCACATGCGGAGCTCTGCGGTGTGATGTAGTCGGTGTGCTGCCCTTAAGCTGGCCCCTGGAAGGCATCCTGCCTGGTTGGTGATGTGCCTCTTCCTCCTCCTCCCCCTCTCTCCTATCAGGCACCCACGTGGAGTCAGTGACCTCATCATCTCCTCCCTCCTCATCACTGGAGCAAAGCTGGCAGTATGCTGCAGCTGGGGGGACATGACTGCCAGATTGCTGTCCTTCTTGGGCACCCCCTCTCTCTGGGCTCACGTTACTGCCTTCCTCTTGCTGGGTACCATCATCGGAGCCTTCAAAATGCTGGGCATCTTCCTGGAGTATGTACCCAACACTGTGGTCAAACAGTTTGGGGGACTCCTCAGGAGGACATGGTGGAGCTAGGAAAGGAGTGACTGATGCCATTGAGCTGAGGGAAGAGGCCGCATTGGCAGCTGCTTTGCCAGACAAAGTACCCTGAGCCTGGGTGAGAGAGGATGAGGAGGATGAGGACGGCTTGGTCATCCACTCTACCAATTCTTCCGCATGTTGTGGCTCAACACGGCCAGCTGCCGAAAAAAAGGACAAGCGTGTCCCACGGCCATGTGCTGATGAGGATGCACCGTCTCCACGACCAGCACTGTTACCTCTAGACACAGAGCCTGCTTGCCCTCTTTTATTGGCTTGTGATTGTCTGCATCTCCTTGTTGGCCTTCCAGACATACTAATGGTCTGCAGTGAGATGTAGCTGCACAAAGCTGGGATGTATATATATATATATATATATATATATATATATATATATATATATATATATATATATATATATATATATATATATATATATATATATATATATATATATATACTGATACTGCAGCTAGCAGAATCAACTGCCTGCCTGTAGCATTATTAGTATGAGAACACCAGCAATTGTCTTCAGCTAGCTTTAGATGCACACTATGCAGGGGACGCAGTACACTAACTGAAAATTCTGTAGCTGCCTACCTGTGGTATTAATAGGATCAAAAGAACACCAATTTTATTCAGGTGGCTTTAGGTGCACACTGTGCAGAGGACGCAGTACACTAACTGTAAATACTGTATCTGCCTGCCTGTGGTATTAATATAGGATCAGAAGAACACCACCAATTTTATTCAGGTAGCTTTAGGTGCACACTGTGCAGAGGACACAGTACATTAACTGTAAATACTGTAGCTGCCTGCCTGTGGTATTAATAGGAGCAGAACAACAGCAATTGTCTCTAGGTAGCTTTAGGTGCACACTGTGCAGAGGACGCACTACACTAACTGTAAATACTGTAGCTGCCTGCCTGTGGTATTAATAGAAACAGGAGAACACCACTAATTTTCTTCAGGTAGCTTTAGGTGCACACTGTGCAGAGGACACAGTACACTAACTGTAAATACTGTAGCTGCCTGCCTGTGGTATTAATAGGATCAGAAGAACACCACTAATTTTCTTCAGGTAGCTTTAGGTGCACACTGTGCAGAGGATGCACTACACTAACTTGTAAATACTGCAGCTGCCTGTGGTACTGTACTAATAGGATCAGAAGAACACCACTAATTTGCTTCAGGTAGCTTTAGGTGCACACTGTGCAGAGGACGCACTACACTAACTTGTAAATACTGCAGCTGCCTGCGGTATTGTACTAATAGGATCAGAAGAACACCACTAATTTTCTTCAGGTAGCTTTAGGTGCACACTGTGCAAAGGACACACTACACTAACTGTAAATACTGTAGCTAATAGGACTAATAGGATCAGAAGAACACCAGCAATTTTATTCAGGTAGCTGTAAATACTGTAAAAGCACCTGCCTGCCTGTCAGTAGTAGGAAGAGAATAACAGGAACGGATCTAACTAAACTGAATACAGTGTGTATATATATATATATATATATATATATATATATATATATATATATATATATATATATATATATATATATATATATATATACATACATACATACATACACACACACAACACCTAGGATGTATATGTATATACACAATACACTGTAAGTGCAGCTAACTGACTCGCCTGCCTACTATATCTAACTTAAATTAAATGACACTGTCTCTCTGTCTATCTATCTCTCTCTCAACGCCGGAACACACTACACAGGGCTGATGTGCAGGCGGCCTTATATAGTGTGGGGTGTGTACTAAACCCCCTGAGTGAATTATAGGCCATGACGCTCCACTCGAATTTGGCACGAACGGCCAATATCGTTCATAATTTGGCGAACGACCGAACACACGATGTTCGAGTCGAACATGGGTTTGACTCGAACACGAAGCTCATCCCTATTCAACAGCTCCCTCCTCTTGCTGATATAGCTGCTAACCAGTTCAACACCACAGGGCACCAGTTACAGACCGCAGCTGCAGCCAATGTTTCTCTCACTCTAGTTTATAGTTAAACCGCTTCTTGTTCAACTTCATTGAGTTGCCACATGTCTTAATAGTGTTTTCCTTATGCTACAATCACTATTTAGATATGTGTACATTGCAATCATGTCTCCTCTTAAGCATCTCCAGGGAGAATAAGTTGAATGTATGCAGTCGTTCTTTATAACTGATTTCCACCAGTCCCCTTATCAGCTTTGTTGTCCTTCTGTGGACTCTCTCCAGTTCCGGCACATCCCTCCTGGAGACCAGAACTGGGCAGCATATTATAGATGTGGCCAAGCCAGAGTTTTTGTACAGTGGTAGAATATATAGTCTTATCTCTTTGAGTAAATATTCTTTTTATTGCATGTTAATAGAATATTGTATATATCGCGTTGACACCAATACAACTTTCAAACAGCAGCCAGCACAGCAATAGATAAATGCAAATCAAAGTGAAAACAAAAAATATGTGCAGCGCTCATAAATTCTGTACCGCAACAAAATCATGTGTATATAAATTATATTAAATCAATCATGAACAAACACCAAACACCAAACAAACACCACATGCGCCTGCATTTCCGGGAATTGCCGAGTGTGTATGGGCTTTCCCGAGCACGGCTAGCTCGGGAAAGCCCGTACACACTTCCGAGAACAATCCGAGCTCGCATTTCCGAGAACAGCGCTGGCGCCTGCGCAGTTGCATGTCAGCCCGGCCCCGCAGCCATATTTCTTTTAGGCGCTGTTGCCCTCAGAGCGGCCCCAGGGGCAGCCAGACAGCCAGCCCACCGGGGGATTTCCCGGTATCCCGGTAGGCCAGTCCGGCACTGAAGCTGATGGTGTGAACACCAATAATGGAACATCCACGCTTGTACTTCTGACCAAAATAGGGGCTGATCCCTCCGTCCAATGGATGGTTCAGATGGACACTTCATAGATGTAACTAACGAGATGAGCAGAGTCTTTCTCATGTAGTCAGGCAATGTGAACAAGAAAGAGACAAATACTCATAGTGTGAACCTATAAAATAGATAAAATTTAACAAAATTTGGGGACACTCACATTTGAATAGATGAACAAGTGCTTGTAATAGCAATCTAGGCAAAGCAATGGCATCAGCGATGAACAAGCAAATGTAATAGCAATCTAGGCAACACAATGGCATCAGCGGTGCTTGTTCCGACGCATTTCATCTAAGGGGACATCATCTGGGGTATGAGCCTGCTGTAGTCACTGCATTTATAAATGGGATAAGACCCCCAAATGTGTAGATGCCCACCTGTGTCTGTGATTGATGCCTCCGACGTGTTACTACAGACACTTCCCATCTAGCAAGATTGCGCTGGTGCGTGCGTTCCAAGCCTCACTCCGGGGTAAGCTAGACATCACAGGCACAAGCACTTCCCGTTTAACCAGACAGCACTGGTGCATGCGTTCCAGCCTTATTCCGAGGTGGGTTAGATGTCCCACTGAACTCAATGGGACAAAACTCGTACGGAACAAGCCTCACTTGGATCAGCGAGCTTAACGCCCGTAATAGTTGAACGCCTACGTCAGGCATCAGCGTTAGTCCCGCCCTGGTCGCATCAGCCAAACCACCTGCAGATCAATCCTCGCTCCAGATCAAATAGGACAGCCTATATATCCGCAGCATCAGGAAGTGCAAAGGTTCAGAGAGTGGTGACATCGCTCTCTGATTTGGAATGTAAACACTAGATGTAAGCAAATAATAACTCTCCATCCAGGCAATAGAGAATAAAAGTAAAAATGTAAATTGTAACTTCCGAATGAAAAACTTAAAACAATCACAGGACTGGCCATTAGCACCATATTCACATATTAGCAAAATATTTTTATACGAAATCTAAAAAAATTATATAAAAGATTTAAAAAATATAACAAGCAATACTTGGCATACCCAGAATTCTACAATACATCTCACGCCTTATTGATAAAAGCATTAATATCCCTCTCTATGTTTAAACCCAAGGGGGAATGACACTAGAGGTCATAAATCCAGAAAGACTCAAAGTGGAACACGCCCCTGGTCATTGCCCCACCTCTCCATGGAGGGATATATCTATCTATGATAAAAAATTCTCTACCCTATATATCACATATTCACTGAACTTTGATGTCACGAGGAACACGTTTTTTCTTTCTTTGATCAGGTTCATCTCTTTTTTTATCATCATTCAACTCTTCACAAATGTATTATATGGACATTTATTAGCTAATGCATGTTAAAAGCCAGCTAGCTTTGCTTGCTGTAGCTTGGCATTGAATGCTATTGCTAAGCCTTTGGTCTACTAGGACTCAGATACTTTTCCATCCTAGATTCTTCAGAGGTTCTCCCCCTAGAGTGTAATTGCAATCATATTTTTAGTTCCCAAGTGCTCTACTTAACATTTATCAATGTGTTTATTGAACTTAATTTGTCATGCAGTTGCCCCCCCCTTTATTTTATCAAGGTCTTCCTGTAAGGTTGCTATATCCTGTTGTGAGGGTATTACCCTGCTTAGCTTTGTATCTTCTGCAAACACTGAGATTGAACTATTTATTGAAACTGCTATATTATTTATGAACAAGACAAACAGAATCGGTCCGAGGACAGAGCTCTGAGGCACCCCGCTCACAACTTAAGACAATTCAGTGAATACGTTATTTATCACCACCCTTTGGATGCACTCATGCAACCAGTTTTCTATCCAGGAACATGACCGTCAATACCAACCAACCACAGTTTGTTTCTGGGATACTATATCAAATGCTGTGGTGAAGCCCAGATTCACCACATCCGCAGGTATTCCTCTATCCAAATTACTGCTTACATCCTCATAGAATGTTAGAAGTTTGGTCTGGAAAGAACAATTCTCTATAAGTCCATGCTGGTTACCACTAATGATACTATTTGTATGAGCACATTTTTGGATATAGTCCCTTATCATTCTCTCCAATAGTCTACATACTATTGATGTTAGGCTGACTGGTCTATAGAAAATATTAATATTTAAATATATATTTTTATTTTAAAAATGGATATGCTTTGTATTCTATTAGGTCAGGCTACCATACTTATAACTATTGACAGAAGTCAACATTCACCACACATTGTACATGTAATCATTAATGGGATAATTGAACCATCAATGTTTATCTCCATTGAGGACATGATATAAATTAAAGCACTAGCAAAAAACATTACTTTCAATAAATTCAATCTATCTTTACCATCAGAAATCTGCCATTCTCGTGGTGCATTCATATTGAGTGTCAGCGCTTCTTGACCTTGGTCATGTCACAGCATCTCCAGGACAACATGATGCAGATAATGAACTCCAGAGGGAAGAGAGGTACATGATGGATAAAGACCAAGTACAAAATGTATGCAGTGGATGGTACAAAGGATCTGAAACAAGAGGTCACCGTGTACAATACTGAAGCAATAAGAGGATCTGGGAATTCATAGTAAAGTAATAGCTGTTAATGGATGGAAAGGAAGATTCATACCTTGGTCTCTAAGAAACAGCAGTCAACATAGGTCCATTTACTATATTTATTGCTGTTATTCTTATAATAAATTAAATTCACACGGCGATGCTTAGCCACCTGTTTAATCATTTTGCAAGTGATAAAATAGCATTACCTGAAACACTTCAGCTAAATAATGTACGCATTTAAAGAACTCTAGTCATATATGTATTAAAGCCGTTTGTTCATCTATTTATTTCTTTAAAGGCTAAGTTCACCTTTTCAATAAAATAGACTATGCATTCGAGGGGCCCCCATGTGTTAAAAACACAACACAGCTTTGAAATATTGCACTAAGTTTACCTTCCTTACCTGTAGGCCATGAGTTGCATCCTCAAAGCCGGTCCAAAAAACTCCCACTGTAAGGAGCAGCCTAGTGCCATCATCACAAGAGCAAGCGCTCTTCTTCATTCAAAACCTGCGTGTAACCATGGTCCTCGATGCAGGCAGAGAGAAGCCGCTGTATGAATTTGGTTGTCAATTTCATTGTTTCTGCTGCCGTCCCTGCTCATGTTTACAGAGGGACAGGGACTGCTGTAATTAGAGACTGTGATTACAGAGCTTTGTGTAGCCTGTTAAGTGCAGCCACCAAACAGAGGAAGAGGATGTGGACTGTGTAAACTGCTATGAATGCTAGACTGAACTGAGGATTGAGGGAGAGATAGTTCCATACAGACTAAGGCAGTCCATAGATGATACAGGCGGTCCCCAGGTTACAAACAAGATAGGGACTGTAGGTTTGTTCTTAAGTTGAATCTGTTTGTAAGTCGGAACAGGTACATTTTTTTAGTGTAGCTCCAGCCAAAAAAAATATTTTTAAGCTTTTTGGATAGCATAGGGAAGGGTTAACACCCCTGAAATGTTAGTTTTGCTGTGTGTGCCCCTGTTCAGAAGACTTCACCTCCCTTTCTGTCCCAATGACAATTGGATTTTGAAAATTTTGGGTTGTTGTGGAAACAAGCCTTGGTGATAAAGCATCAGAGGAGGTACCTTTTTCCCATAATAACTCTTACAGGAGTGAATTTCCCTTCCTAGTGGTAGATTTCCTCTCACTTCCTGTTGTCTCCCTCCATTTGTAAGTAGGAGTCATTTGTAAGTCGGATGTTTGTAACTAGGTGACCGCCTGTATAGTTTTTTGGTGGTGAGAGGCCACTGGCCAACCCCACTACACCCTGTTAAAAAGAACAGCATTGCTCATGTGGGTCACAGCTCAGATGCCCTTACCAGTGTTTGGAGGAACTTTTGCCTGAGTGATCCAACATCAGATTTGGGCCCCAATGTGCTGGCCAGCAGGGTACTGGAACAGGGCTTAACTATTATTGTGGTGCTACTACCTTTAGTTGAGCAATTACCCAAGTGTGTCAGCGTGTGTGGTGCTACTTGCAGAATTGTGGGTACAGGAAACAGGAGACTCAGGAAACAGCAGCTCCTTTGGCGGTAAGGGCCATACGCTCTCCCGAACCCTTTAGTAGCAACAGCTAAGCTGTTGGCGGAGAGAGAGCAAAATGTGCATGTGTGGGTTTTGAATTAAGGAGAGTGCTAAGTCCTGTGATGTAAGGGATGAGAGCTCACGATACAGAGCATCCCAGATCCTGGGCAGGACTGGGCTGATGGGCTAAGAGCTTTACGTTTTTTTTGGCCCAAAGTAGAATTGTCAAAGCCTGTCCAAAAACTCCCACTATAAAGATCAGCTCTGTCCTGGATATGTTTTCATTACATACCTTATTTTAGAGCCTTCTCTATGCAGTGCTGGTGGGAGAGCTCAGCAGGCTGGTTGCTAAAAACATCACCCCATCCTGCCCTCGTACTCCTATCAAGAGGCTGAGCCTTCAGTCCTGATGCAAGTTATGGGCAGGCTCTTGGGAAGTGTTATGCAAAAATAAAAATGCCTTGATAGATGGGTGTCAGTTTGGAGAAGTAGGCATTCCTACAGTAACTCTGCATGTAATGCTGATCCTCTGTGATTGCAGAACTCAAATCTAATGAATGAAAGTGATGGGCCAGTGACAGTCTGGCTGGAGAGGAAGAAACTATATGATGTTGGATGTCCTCCAGCCTGGAAATGAGGTGGGCTCTCTGACTTACTGCAGTTTTTAACCATTTGAAGACCAGACCTTTTACTGACATGTGTTACTTACAAGTTAAAAATCTGTATTTTTTGCTAGAAAATTACTTATAACCCCCAAACATTATATATATATAGTTTTTTTAGCAGAGACCCTAGAGAATAAAATGGCGGTCATTGCAATATTTTATGTCACACTGTTTTTGCGCAGCAGTCTTTCAAACATAATTGTTTGGGAACAAGTACACCCTATTAGAAGCTCACAGTTTGCAGTGAAAATCAGAGTAAGGTATTTCAGTACAGGGGAGGAATTTGAACTATGCACGACTGAACACAAGGCTGGAGTTATGCTTTAAGTTAGTTTGAAGCTTGCCTAATAGTCTTCTTTCCTACGGTGGGGGGAGTTGGACATCTTCTCTAAAAAAAAGTGTCCTCTTGCTAGACACCAATTACCAACCTCAGTACTCACACTAAAGCATACAATACCTTTAATTAGTAGCTGCGCATTATAAAAAAGTCAGTATTAAGATGCATTAAGGATTTCACCATGAAATTAAATACTGTATGTACAAAATAGTGAAAATGATAGATACAGTATTGCTAGGAGACTGCTTCACGCTAATGAAGAAGCTGCCGGAATGGCCACTTCACACCTTATCAGAGAAATGGACAGGTGAGTCACAACCTTGTCGCAGTACAAAAGAAACCCCTGCTATTCTTTCCCTGCACAACTGCAGCTGACAGTGCGCATGTCATTCTATGGCTATTTAATCACTTCAATGATGTTTAATTAATACCTAATTAAAATGAAGAGCTCTGACAGCTGGTAAATTGGGAATAATTCTGTCATGGGCACGAAGCAGAAATAAATAAGTTCCAACTATTTTGGGACAATTTATCATTTTCATTTTAGGGAACTGATCCGATTGGATGGCTAGTCCATGTGGAGTTAGGGGCAGCCAGCGTAAAGTGCACCTAAAAGGGCTCATCTACAAATATAGTAGCTCATGAGCTTTTTTTTTAAAAAACTATTATATTTTCAGTTATTGTAATTGCAGAATGTAATGCTTTGTAACTGGATTTATATTGTACCTCTATGAGCCCTTTTATGCTAGAGTGTGAACTTTTTCTACCAATATTTTTGGGTCAATTAAAGCGGTAGTAAACCCAGCCATAAAATGGTTTAATTTCCGGCATGTGCCGGAAATGCAGCACTCCCATTGGTTGTGCTCTCAACCAAACTGTCAAACCATCCAATGGCTGGTGTCATAATTGATCACATGTGCAGCATCATGGCAGTTGTGGATTAAACAGAGGCAAAGATGGCAGCTTCCTTGGCTGAAAACAACAGGAAGGTTTACTTACACTTTAACTGCAATAATTCCTGCATTTTTTCTTTCTTTTTACCATCTCCTATATGGCGACAATTGCACAGTGAGGTAAGAGGGGATGGAATGAGAGGGACTTTTTTTTCCTTCTTTTTTTTGTACTATTACACTTTTTAATAATCAAATAAAAAGTGTAGCACCCTCTAGTGTGCTAGAATAGGAATTGTAGGCAAAATGGCAGCCAAGTCTGTGTTTTATCTGGGTGATGGTGAGTGACTCAGGGAGGCTAGTATGACTCACAGGCAGCATCTCTGATACCTCCCCCTACTTCTAGAATCCTGGAGATACTAGAAGAATGGGAGGGAGGTTAGGAGGAGCTGTCTGGAGTATTCATGAGGGCCCTGACCAATCCCTGAAAGATGGGTTGGCAGGGGGCAGGCCCCCTCAAACAATCCACCTGGGCAGGAGAGTTTAGGTGGAAGATTGAAGATGGAGTGCTAGGAGGCTGTCAGAGACCCTTGAGGGTAACCCCCTAGTCTGGGGGCGGGAGGGTGACCTCGGGTCTGTGAGCTCAGGTGCAGGAGGGATCCTCTACAACCTGCAAGGATGCAGGACAAGGTGCAGTAGTGTTGGAGGTTGTTCCGCCACCACGCCTCCAAAATTCCACTACTAATGATTGTGACACACCTCTCTCCTCCACCCCCTCCTCTTCTTCTTCCTCCATGGCCTCTTCCTGTGCTTTGTCCTCGGAACCAGCGGTGCTCCGTAGCCATTCAAGGGGCTACGCAAGTATGCAGGCCAAAAGATGCCATGCGGTGCTTGAGCTGGTGTGCTTGGGGGACAGGAGCCACACTGGGGCAGAGGTTCTGTCAGCTCTGCAGGGGCAGGTTCAGAGGTGGTTGACGCCACGCCAACTTAAGGCAGGAATGGTGGTTTGTGACAATGGCACCAACCTCCTCTCTGCCCTCCGACAGGGACAAATGACCCATGTGCCCTGTTTGGCTCACGTCCTTAACTTGGTGGTGCAGCGGTTCTTGGGCAGGTACCCGGGCTTACAGAATGTCCTGAGGCAGGCCAGGAAAGTCTGTGTGCATTTCCACCAGTCATATAATGCCAGTGCTCGGCTGGCAGACCTCCAAAAGGAGTTTAACCTGCCCAAGAACCGCCTAATCTGTGACATGCCCACCAGGTGGAACTCAATGTTGGCCATGCTGCAGCGGCTGCACACGCAGCAGAGGGCCATCAATGAGTACCTGTGCGACTATGGCACCAGGACAGGGTCAGGGGAGCTTGTTTTTTTTCCCCACGCCAGTGGGCCATGATCAGGGATGCATGCACTGTCCTGTCACCATTTGAGGAGGCCACGAGGATGGTGAGCAGTGACAGTACATGCATCAGTGACACTGTCCCCCTTGTCCACCTGTTGGAGTACACACTGCATGGAATAATGGACAGGGCACTTAGGGGCAGAACAGAGGCAGGAAAAGGAGGACTTCCTTAGCTCTCAAGGCCCCCTTTATCCAGACAGTGTTCCTGCGTGCCCGCCGATCACACAGGAAGAGGACGAGGAGGAGGAGGATTGTGTCAGTATGGAGGTGGAGCCTGGCACTCAGCATCAGCAGCAGTCTTTAAGGGATCAGTCCCAAGAAACACATGGATTTGTACGTGGCTGGGAGGAGGTGGCTGCGGACCATGTTGTCCTTAGTGACCCAGAGGACTCCGGACCGAATGCCTCAGCAAACCTACGCTGCATGGCCTCCCTGATCCTGCAAAGCCTGCGTAAGGATCCTCGTATTCGTAGTATCAAGGAGAAGGACCAATACTGGCTGGCAACCCTCCTTGATCCACGTTACAAGGGTAAGATTGCGGACCTTATCTTGCCGTCGCAGAGGGAGCAGAGGATGAAACATCTTCGGGAGGCCTTGCAGAAAGGTCTGTGCAACGCGTTCCCAGAGACTGGGAGGTTACAAACTCCTGTTTCTGGACAACATGTTGCTGAGGCTTCGGTCAGTCAAAGAAGGAGCGGTGGAGAAGGTGGCCGTCTGACCGATGCGTTCAGACAATTTTTTGGTCCGCAGCCCCAAGGTATGATCGGTTCCAGCAACCATCGCCAGCGTCTGTTTTACATGGTGCAGGAATACCTAGGGGCAAGATCTGACTTGGACACCTTTCCCACTGAAAATCCTCTGGGTTACTGGGTCTTGAGGATGGATCACTGGCCAGAGCTTGCACAGTATGAAATTGAGCTACTGGCCTGTCCTGCATCCAGCGTTCTTTCGGAACGCACATTCAGTGCTGCTGGAGGCTTTGTAACCGATCACAGGGTGCGTCTGTCCACCGACTCGGTCGATCATCTGACATTCATAAAAATGAATCAGTCTTGGATCACCACCAGCTACCAAGCACCTGATGCTGATGTAACCGAATAATTTTTTTTGAAATCTCAGATCCCTTCAAAGACTGCCTATGCTGATGCTGAGTGACTATCCTGAGTAATTATCCTCTTCCTCCTCAATGATCATGCTGATAGCTTGTAAGAACATTTTTGGTTCTGGGCGCCACCACCAGTGCCTAAGGCCCAATTTTTCAGCCCCTGTTTAACAGGGGCGTGTAATTACAATTTTTGATGCAATACTTTGCAGCAGGGCTCGTTTCTGCGTTACAACTACAGTATCTGTGAGGGGTTGCAGTGTTGTGGCACCAGCACCAGTGCCTAAGGCCCAATTTTTCAGCCCCTGTTCAACAGGGGCATGTAATTACAATTCTTGATCTAATATTTCACATCAGGGCCCGTTTCTGCGCCCACCAAGAGCGAGTGAGGACTTACAGTGTTGTGGCACTAGCACCACCACCAAAGGCCCAATTTTTCTGCCCCTGTTCAACAGGGGCATGTAATTACAATTCTTAATCTAATATTTCACAGCAGGGCCCTGTGAGGGCTTACAGTGTTGTGGCCACAACAACACCTAAGGCCCACATTTCTGCTGAGTATATAGGGCAGGCCCCTACTTTCAAACATCCAACTTACAAACGACTCCTACTTGCAAACGGAAGGAGACAACAGGAAGTGAGATGAAATCTACCCCTAGGAAGGGAAATTCTCTCCCGTAAGAGTTAATATGGGAAAAACGTTTCTCCTTCCCACTGATGCTTTATCACCAATCCTTGTTTCACAAAAAAACCCCAAATTTTCAAAAAACATTTGTCATTGGGACAAAAAATGAGGTGAAATCTTCTGAAGAGGAGCACAGACAGCAAAACAAATGTCACAGGGGTGATAACCCTTCCCTATGTTTTCCAAAAAGCTTAAAATAGATTTTTTGGCTGGAGCTAAACACGTTAAAAATGTACCAGTTCAAAATTACAAACAGATTCTACTTAACAACAAACCTACAGTCCCTGTCTTGTTTGCACCGCCTGTATACTGCTGTTCAGAGTATATAGGGCCTGGTGGCCCCACGCCTTTCCTTTTTTTAATTTGAGTGCGGGGTTCCCCTTAATATCCATACAAGACCCAAAGGGCCTGGTAATGGACTGGGGGGTACCCATGCTGTTTGTCTCACTGATTTTCATCCATATTGCCAGGACCCGACATTACATTAAAGCCGCAAGCAGTTTTAAATGACTTTTTTTCCTTTAAAAATGACATTTTGTGCAGGGACTGTCCTAAACATGGGAAACACGTGCCACTTTACAGGCATACTATAGACACCCCCCAGGTACGATATTTAAAGGAATATTTCACTGTTTTTTCTAACTTTAAGCATCATTAAAATCACTGCTCCCAAAAAAAGGCCGTTTTAAAAGTTTTTTTTTGCATTGATACATGTCCTCTGGGACAGGACCCGGGTTCCCAAACCCTTTTTGGGACAATACCATGCAAATTAGCCTTTAAAATGAGCACTTTTGATTTCGAACGTTCGAGTCCCATAGACGTCAATGGGGTTCTAACGTTCGTGCGAATTTTCGGTCCGTTCGCAGGTTCTGGTGCGAACCGAACCGGGGGGTGTTCGGCTCATCCCTAATGTAAAGGAACCTTTGTTGCATTTTTTTGGATAACAGGGAAATGCCTCTTTAAAGTGATCTAGTGTAGCACCATGGTGCCGAGAAGATTGAAGCGCCAACACCAGGTGTTTGGAGTAAAGTGGGCCGGTCTGGATGAAGTCCAGGGCCAAATTTTTGTCCCAGTCCAGCCCTGGTCCTGGGTCTTTTGTCATATTTTTAATTTCAAGATGTGCAAAATATTTTCAGTTGGTGAAAGGTCTGGACTGTGGGCAGGCCAGTTAGGCACCTGGACTCCTCTACTACAAAGCCATGCTGTTGTCACTGATGCAGTATGCAGTTTAGCATTGTCCTGCTGAAATATGCAAGGCCTTTCCTGAAAAAGATAACTGGATATCCAGTCTTTTGTATTTTTATAAATAACTACCAATGAGTCACTACTTTTATTTTATTTTATTCATTTACACAAGATAAAGATGCAGCTTCTCCCAGTAGAAATCCAAAGCATTACCTTTGGTATTTTCAAAGCCGATAGGGACAGAAAAGCAGGTGTATGTGATCTAAGCAGTGCTACTCTACACACAGATGGGAATTGGCACAGACAGATGAAGCCCAGGATCAGTGAAGGGGAGCTTTACTTGGATTACCAGGCAAAACCCAATAACCTGGCAGGTTTTATGCATTCTCTTAAATGGCTGCTGATGAGGAGCAGGTGCATATAGTTAAGTACTCGGCACATTGCGGGTCCTCTGCATAGAGTACTGGTGGCACAGAGGCAGATCCTGTCACTCTCAATTTCCAGAGGAAAGCTGAACATTGTACCATCTTCTATATGTAGAAAACTCTCAAGTTTAAAGGTGAACTCCAGTCAAACATGAAAAATGTTCATCAAAGAGAAACATCAGATAAGCATTCCAACACAATTTACTCTTCGTAAGAGAAAAGCAGAGTGCTTACCTCCTGCAGAGCTGCAGCAACAAATGTGGAATGACTGGAAATTGCTATCCTGTAGTAATTCTCTACTTGTGAATCCTGCAGTGTCTATTGACTTCAAGCAAAACAAATTTCTGCTTATATTTGTAGCGCTTACCCCCATAGGAGCCGCTTGATATGATGGGTCCTCTATTCTGCCACGACTCTTTAAGCTAGTCAATCCCCACCGACACACCTGATTTTAAATTGAAGGCCACTTCCACCTATGTAACTTAAATGTTAGTATGCTACTACTTTATAATAGTGCACAGAAAATAGGCCACGAGCAACTTGATGGTAAACAAAATAAGTGTAAAAAGGCAAGGCAAGGTAAAACAAGGCACAAACCAATAAATGGTCAAAAATCACATTAGAATGCATTAGGCTAACTAATTTGAATACTAGCCTTAAGTTTGGCAATTAACTTAAACCACATTATTGCTAAACCAATTTAACATGGATTCCACAGCACTAATAAGGAACCGTAAAAAGAGTGAGATATATAAAGATAGTAAAGGGAGACTCGAGGTAACCCTGTAATAACCAATCAAAGAAAGTGTCCTGGAGTACACTCTGTAATGACACCCACAGATGTGAGTATGTGTAAGTGTTCCTGAATGGGATATCCCAGGAAGGTATTTGCGTGATACCTGGTTAAGGCAATTGAGGTTGGGGCCCATCTGTAAAGTGGTGCACGAGGAGCTGTCCCTTTGTGCAGTGGATGGCTGATGGGCTGCTAAGTAAGGAGCAGTCTCTATTGGCATTAACTCTGTGTAGCAAAGGATCAACCTTGGTAGTTCTGCTCACCACTTCTAGCATGCAACAGGTCTGATCCCAGATGCTTGGCATTCAGTTGTCCCAGAAGTCTCAGTCCTCACAATGAGGTTTTCCTGACAGGTCTTCACTATCAGGTCCTCACTGATGTAGGCACACAAGGCAACAGGTCTCCCTAGCTCTGGCCCCAGGACACAGCAACTCTCTGTCCCAGAACACAGCAGCAGGTCTGCACACTTTGTTTCCTGTACTGTCTCTCTGGTGGGCATTGGCAGGTCCAAACATCAGGTCTTTACACTCTGCTTCTCTTTGGCAAAAGACCCCGACCTCTCTAGAATTCCTCGGGAGAAGTACTGTCTCTCCTCCTTTTGTCAGCAGGGAATCCTGGGTGTTGTCATTTTTAATTGTATTCATTCCCCCTGAGCAGCTCTCCTCCAGGACTGTGTTGAGTGGGGGATTTTGACAGCCCGCTCTCCTCACAGCCAGCAGCACCTGGCTACATATTAAAATATACACCATTTGAATTTGTTACAATTATTATTTCTATAAGGCCAAAGAGCTTGTTAGAGAATACAATACAAACAGCCTCAGAAGACCACGGAGCTATTAAAAGAACATCAAACATTTTCTGGAACACCATTAGGGAATAAATAAATAAATAAAGTGAGCAGTTAAAGCCAAACTCCAGCTAAAAATTACAAAAAAATTGCCCTGCAGTAGTTGAAAAAACAGCTCTTGCTGCAATTCTCTGTCTATCTGTCCCCCATAAGCTCATCAATCTGTGATTCAGGACTGGTCCAGTATCATTCACCCCACTTACTGTGAGCTTTTGCTGCCAGAGCCGTTTTTGCATTTTTTCCACACATGTTTAAAAAATAATTTTAGGTCTGAAGATTACACAAAACCCCAAAACATTATATATTTTCTGAAAGCAGACACCATAGAGAATAAAATGGTGGTAGTTCCAATTTTTTATATCACTTGGTATTACCGCAAAATTTCAGTAAAAAGCACACTAAAGTGCGTTTTTGAGCACACAATTGTAATACACTACCCAAATGTTTAGTAAAATGTAAAAGATGAGGTTGCACTGAGTAAATAGATACCCAACATGTCAATCCTTAAATTTTTGTGAGCCTGGGAAATGGCAGCAAACCTCAGTACCCTATATTTTTTGTAGGTGATGATTCAAAAGCCCCCTATAGGTCATCAGTTTAGCATTACAGAGGAAGTCTTGTGCTTGAATTATTGCTCTCACTCTGACGTGGGCAGTGATGTGTAACATATGTATCGCAATCAACGGTTTCACACATAGGTGCCCCTGACACGTGCGTTTACGTTCGTATGTGCATGTGTGTGGAGGCCTCAAAAAAAAAAAATTGGTGGGGATTTTATGTGCTTGGGTTTAATTTTATTTTTGTTGTAAAAAAAAAACATAAATAATTTTTTGCTTAACTTTTTTTTTTCCATCACATAGGAGTGTGATTTTTAGGTGACAGGTTCTCTTTATTGAGACATGCAGGGTCTAGAAGACCCTGCATGCCTCCTTTGGGCTCCACTGAATGTATTGCAATGCATATCGCATTGCAATACATCCCACACTGAGAGGCTTACCCGGAAGTGATGTCATACTTGTCGCTTTCCATGTCATAGCAAGAAGGGGAGGAGAGCAGACGTTGGTTCAATCTTCTCCCTCCCCTCCACCCACCAGCACCCACCATGTAGGTTTCGGCTCGCAGATGGACAAGCGGAGCCTGGAATACCTGGCTGGGGGCGTGTGTGGGGGGGCGCCAGTCCCAGGGGTGTGGGAAGGCAATTGTGTGGCAGCGCAGCCGTCTGAGTGCTTCAACCTGACAGGCAGGGGTCTGCCTGTCAATTTTAACAGAATCCTGGTTTGTGTGTGAAACCCCCCCTGTCAGGTCCGTATGACATACAAACATGGCAGCGAAAGGGTTAAACAAACATTTTTACTTTCACTTACAATAACTGTTTTTCCTCTTCCTGGTTGTGTGAGGCACTGGTGATGTAACCAGAGCCCCACAGCTGTATTCTTCGTAGACAATCTCACCAGTGCCCTCCTCCACAGACGGCGTACACTGTCACATGTTCCAGTAGGAAGATTCAGAGTACCAGGAAGTAAGGGGAAATGGATTCATCTGCCCTTAGTAAAAATAGCCACCATGAAAGAATGGGGTGGAAAAGAAAAAAAAGGTATGAAAATAATAAAAAGCCTACATTTATCTATCGATTTGTATATTGCTATTAAACATTAAGGAACCTTTGTTGTATTTTTTTGGATAACAGGGAAATGCCTCTTTAAGGTGATTGTAAAGGAAAAAAATGTATTTAAAAAAATTAAAAACCTCTCATACATACCTGCTCTGTGCAGTGGTTTTGCACAGAGCAGCCCGAATCCTCCTCTGCTTGAGTCCCCCACCGGTACTCTGCATCCTTTCCTCTGTCTGTGTGCCCCATTGCAAGCCGCTTACTGGGGGGCACTTGTGCGTGCTCGCTCCCGAGCCGGCTCTCTGCGTCCATAAGACAGAGAGCATGGCTGAGCCCCACTCCTGCCTCACTGGCTTTGATTGACAGCAGCGGGAGCCAATGGCTTTTGCTGCTGCATCTCAGTCAATCAGAAGGGAGAGCCTCGGGTCTCATACACATCGCTGGATAGAGATCGGGCTTAGATAAGTAATGGGGGGGGGGGGGGTTGAGGGGGAGCTGCGCACTGAAGGTTTTTTATTTTCATGCAGAAAATGCATGAAGGTAAAAATCATTCAGCCTTTACAACTACTTTAAACACATGGCCCCATTGGGTATGTCATCAGAAGACCCATGACATCCAATGACAACACAGAAGACTGCTGGAAAAAAGTATAATGTATACACTTAAAAAGAATAGCATGTTGTGTGTAAAGGGGTTGGCCAGCCTGGATTGGGGCTTTAATGAAAATATTAGTCCTTAAAGCAATTGAGAGACCAACAGTTAGTCTGAAGGAGCTGAAGAAATCCACATACTAGATGGGAGAAACCAGCCACAGGACAAATATTACCTGGATGCTCTACAAATCTGAGCTTAAAGTAGAACTATAGGCAAAACTGTTTTTTTTTTAATTTTGGATAGCATAAGGCAGAGTTATAACCCCTGTTAGATTTTTTTTCGTCATCTCTGTCCCATTGTGGAGATTTCTCTTCACTTCCTGTCCCATAGCCGAACAGGAAGTGAGAGGAAATCCCTGAAAATTATGGGATTTCCTTGGGGACCCCCAGGTCACTGGAAAAAGTGTCCCCTTCAGAATATTTCCCATCTATTACTTTTCTGGGGACCCAAAATTGGGGATTTTCTTTTACTTTCACTTTCAATGATAATGGTAAAAAACAGGACAAATACAGAGAGAGTGAACCTCCTTAACGGGGGCACAGACAGCAGGGGGTCTAATCCCTCTCCAGTCAATCCAAAACTAAAAAAAGAGTTTTGCCTTTAGTTGTACTTTAATGGAAGAATTGCAAAAAGAAAGGCATTGCTTAAAAAACACATATCAAAACCTACAGTATTTGGAGTTTGCAAAAAACATACAGAAAACACAACAAAAGTAAAAAAAAAAAAAAAAAAAAATCTCTGGTCTGAAAATCCAAAATGCAGCTCTTTGTCTTAGTGCAATATGTCATGTATGGATGAAAGCCAATACTCTTTAATCTGAGAGCAGAGAGAGAGAAACGTTAAAGAGATGAGTATTCTGTGCCTTGGGGAGGAGGTCAGTTTGAACAATGGTCCATGTTCATGTCAATGGTCCCAAAATAGTGTCAAAAGTGTCCAATCTGTCTGCCGCAATGTCTCAGTCCCGATAAAATTGCAGATCGCCGCCATTACTAGTTGGAAAAAAAAATAATAATAAAAATGCCATAGATCTATCCCTTATTTTGTAGGACTTTTGTGCAAACCAAACAATATGCGCTTATTGCGATTTTTTTTTTTAACAAAAATATGTAGAAGAATACATATCGGCATAAACTAAGGAAGAAATTATTTTTTTTATATATTTTTGGGGATATTTATTATAGCAAATAGTAAAAAATATTGCTTTCTTTTTCAAAATTGTAGGCCTTTTTTTGTTTATGGTGCAAACAATAAAAATCGCAGAGGTGATCAAATACCACCAAAAGAAAGTTCTATTTGTGGGGAAAAAAGGACATCAATTTTGTTTGGGTACAATCGTTGCATGACCGCGCAATTGTCAGTTAAAGTGACGCAGTGCCGTATCGCAAAAAATGGCCTGGTCAGGAAGTAGGTAAATCCTTCCTGGACTGAAGTGGTTAAGCATCAGATAGGTAACCTGGTGTTTTTAGCAATGCAGTGTAAACCCAGGTGGTGAGAAACTGTTTCAATTTCCAGCAGACACGGGATCAGTCACAGGTAAAATGATAAGCACAGTATGTCTCCCTAGTGTTATACACCGATAATTGCCATATATTTGCAGGCCTAAGCATCTGCAGAACACAGGTGAACATATGCTGCAGTAGCAATATTATATTAATGTATTCTTGGCTTCGCTTTCTTCCAGAGTTTAAACCCACTGTGACTGCTACAATGTTTTAAATATCATCCTTTATTTATTTACTGTGTGCAAATTACTGCATTTTACCATCCTAAGAAGATAGAGCTCCTGTTGACTCTACTTGTGAGAGGTACGCTTCTGTAACCAAACATTATAATGTATTACTACCAATAGGTCTCTTACACGAAACGTCTAATAGTATTTCAGTTAAATGATTGATAAGACTTTAATCAGCTTAATGTTGTATTGCAATCAAATATATTCATGTTTCAGATCCATACACCATCAACCTTGCTTTTTTACTTACTTTTACTTTTCTTTACTTTTACTTACCTAGAAGCAAGAATGCAGCCAGTGGTGTGTTGGGGCACTTAAAACAAAGATTTGCTGGCTTTGGCTCATTGACTTCCTAAGTATCTGTTATTATTATCTTTGAGCCTTCGCTACCTGCTGGTTGTTACTTTTCACTTACACTGCATGGCACACCTTCCCTCATCACAAGTCCTCAAATGGACTGCTGAACATTCAGCCTGTGTCAGATCAAATATTCAAAAATCCAGGGAGTTTGAGTGGTGGTGCTGGGTGCAATTTTCGGGTTTATCGTGCTTAGGGAAAACCCCCGTATGGCATGGGTCAACTAAAACCTAGCTCCCCAGCTAAAGGTTATACAAATATTTGTATTATGTTGTATGTATTTGTTGCTAGCCAAGATCACATTTAATTTATTTACTAATGTTTTGTTTAAATTCTCCCTAATAATGCCTAATAATGACCCCCCCCCCCCATACAGGAGGACTTGTCATCTTACCAGGTACCACGCTTAATGACTGGTTGCTTTAGCTTTACTTGGTTACCCGTAGTAACTACACTCCACTTCCTTGTCTTTGCCTAGTTAAAGAGTGTCAGGAGAGGTCTCCTCTGCTGGTAATATCGATCATTTGGCGTGCAGTACTGAGGTCAACCAGCAGGTGTCTCCTGGCAGGTTGGAGCTGTCAGAAGAGCTTTTTCCTGCTGGTATTCTGTCACCTTTGAGCCGCAGTACTGGCGTCCACCAGCGGAGGAATCCTGGCAGTATGGAGCAGGTATTCCCCTCTGCAGACAGGTGTCACCTGACCTTAATTAGCAGAGCTGCAGTATAAATACCCGGCAAGTGCACACTTATGTTGCCCTGGTATTGTCCTTGAGCCCTGATCTGCAGCCTGCATCCTGTTACTCTGATCCTGAAACCTGATTCCTGAACCTGAAGCCTGATTCCTGGAACCTGTTGATCCTGTTTCCTGTCTGTTACCTGAACCCTGGACCCTGAGCCTTGTACCTGACCCGTCCCTGCTGTGATCCATCTATCCTCTCTTGTCCTGTTTGTTTCCCTTCCCAGCTACTGATCTCCTGTTTATGACCCTGGTCTGGCTTGACTACGATTCTGGTACTCCCTTTGCTACATATGCTGGTTGTGTATTATCACTGTTTGGTTGTTTGGTTTGTTCACTCTGTATTGGTGGTGTGTTCACATGTATATGCATTTACCTTAATAAACTTACTTTCACCTATTTATGTCTGGTTCACTCCTTTGCAGTCCACACAGTTCTGGTCTTATCTGGTATATGACAAAGAGGAAGTACATTTCCTTGGTTAACTTTTACCTATAGGTAAGCCCTGGTTCTTTTGACATGCCATAACCAACATGCACCCCTTTTAATAACTTCAAGCCAGGCTCATAACGGTAGATGCAACTTTACTGAAGAAATACGGCATAAAAGTTCAATATCAACAATATCCTTCTCCTAATCCTACCTAGAATAGTGTAGTGGCCCAGGTATACCCCCATCAGGTGACAGTCCATAACAGCATTGTCCATGGCATGGATGTCTTCCGAAAACCCAGTTCTTTCAGCATGCACTCAAAGGTGATGCTGGAACTCACCGGACCCACCGGAAAACCTGGAACTCCTGGACCTCAGCCGTCACCCATTTTTTTTTTTAAATCACAATAGAAGTTTATTGTGCCGACAGAGACAGAAAACACTGTGACAGACCTAGCCGGGAAAGAGACTTTTGGAGGGGACTGTATGCTAGCCTCTTGCCGATCGATCGGGGGCCCTTGCATTTGGGGGAACGGTGCTCTTTGTGAGCTGTATGCCTGGGGACCCTGGATTTGCCATATTGGAATAGTGGCTGATTCATAATGCTGGGACAGATACTGTTAGGAGATGCTGATGTAAATTCCAACACCTGTCTGTCTATTGTCTGCTAAAATGTGTATTGTAAATAAGTCTACTATGGGATCTAAGAGTCATTAGATCCCCATTGTTATTTGTGTTCATTAACTCTGCTATTGTGTGAAGAAGAGTCTATGTTGATTGTGATAATGTTGATTGGATTTTCTGAACTACAAGACGGCCAGTCTGGCCTAACGGTCATGTCTGAGTCATCTAGGCTGTCTAAAGGGATTAGTTAATTAGCTCATGTTAATTAGGTTAATTAGGTTACAGCTGTATTGTTACAGTAATATGAGCAGGAGGTCTGCACCTCCACTTTGAGTATATAAAAGCCTGTATTTTGTCAATAAAGATAGATTCCTGTTTGAACTTGCATACAGCCTGCCTGGTGTTTGTTCTGAGCTATCACAACTGGGTTAGAACGGCACACAGCTGTAGTTCTAATCCCGGAGCATTGGATGACCGAACCATCAGACGTTGCAATCTGATCCAATAGCTGCAGAGGAGTGTCGGGAGAGTGGAACTGAGCGAGTAAGGGGCTCGTTACAAACACGTTATATATCAAAGCGTCAAGAATGTCATTTGTTACATCAACAAACATACATTGCTTATATAAAGAGCAGTAGAACGGTGGCGCCAAAAGAATTACTTTGAGACATCTTAACTAAAAAGTAGAAAAGCACTGCGTCGGAGGACAAACGTATATCCTCCGACCCATAACAACCAATCATATGGCCAACGGGCCAATCGATAAACAGTTTTCCCACGGCCTGCCCAACCATATGGACTCACCCCTTCCCGAACCAGTGGGTATGGTATAAATTGTTTTGTCTATTTAGTACATATTCATAGTGGGTATCTCTCTCTTACACCATAAATATTGATTACACCTGGAGTAACCTTTGCATAATCAAATGTGGGGGCGCTAACCCAGGGGTATCCAGCCATGGCTGCCAGATGGAGTAGAACTTCCGAATTGCATTTCTATGCTGATATGTTAAATGCTCCCTGATAAGGATGTAATTGACAAGGTCAACCCATTGTTTTTTAGTTGATACATGCCTAGACAGCCAAAATCTGGCTATCAGCTTACGAGCTATGTACAGTAATCTAATCACCGCAGTATTGATGGGGGGGGGGTATACTTCTTCATCTATCCCAAGATGCATATTAGGGGGTCCAGAGGGACCCTAGTCTGGTAATCTGAGGTAATAACCTCAGTGATACTGCTCCAATACCTATGCAACTTGGGGCAGCGCCACATAAGGTGTATTAGTGACCCCTCCTCTCCACAGCGTTTGGGGCATGTAGAAGTGTCTCTCCTTCCCCATCTCTGTAACTGTATGGGTGTTCGATAGGCCCTGTGCAGCAAAAATAAATGAGATAGTCTATGTGATTGTGAGACAGAAGTGATTGGTCCTGCTTGTAAGCATGCGTCCCATGTTTCATCATTTATGTCTCCCAGGTCCTCCCTCCAACCTCTCCTGCATGGCAGGTTCGCTGAGTCTTGTGTGGATGAGAGCAAAGAGGAATAGACGTGGGATATTAGTCTGTTTGTTCTCTTGCCCAAAGAAAACGTCCGTTATCAGGGGGTGACTGGAGAGAGTGAGAGTAGAAGTTTGACCCTTGGCTTGGAGCGCATGTCGTAGTTGGAGATATCTGTAGAATTGGTGCCTGGGAAGGTTAAACTCCGTTTGAATTTCTAAAAATGATTTTAATATATTTTGGTTGTATTATTGGGAGATTTTGTATATACCGGCCAACCTCCATACCTGGAAGCCCTCCAGATTGACTATCTCCTCTAAATTAGGGTTTCCCCAGAGTGGAGTTTTTGCCAGGAATCCCAAAATCTTCAGGCTAGCTCTGACCATGGTCCAGAGTTTTTTTAAGAGAATCACAGTGGGCGCCGCTTGTGGTAGGTTAGGAAACCCCGCCTCCAAGCTTGCCAGTACTGAGATGTTCTGCGTTCCGGTCCGCAATAGGTTCTCAATTGAGTCAGCGTCACCCAGTAGCCCAAGGCCACCCAAGTACTGTAGTTGGGAGGCATAAAAATAGAGTTTAGGGTTAGGGACTGCAGCACCACCTCGATCTTTGCCATATTGCAGAGTGGAAAGACTTATTCTAGCCACCTTTTTTGTCCATATTAATGACCTGAACAGCGTATCAATACGATTAAACCATCTACGGGGTATCCACTGCGGGGAATTATGCATAATATATAAAAGTTGGGGGCACCAGACCATTTTAATGAGGTTTAATCTTCCTATAACTGATAACAGGAGTTTACACCAGGTATTACACTTCATTTGGAGTCTTTTGAAAAGGGGTAGGAGGTTCTCCTCTAAGTATGTTAATGGGTTAGCAGACACCTGCACTCCCAGATATTTAAATGAAGAGACTACCCTGAGGTACTCTGCAGCAACCGGTAGTGAGAACATTGGTTCATCCACTGGTAAAAGGACAGATTTGTTCCAATTGATGGAGAATCCCGACAAGGCTCCAAATTGTTGGATTATCTGCATAGCATGTGTAAGGGAAGCATCCATGTCTCCCAAGTATAATAGAGTGTCATCCGCATAAAGGGAGATCTTCTCCACATCCGCTCCCCTGTTGAAGCCCACAATAGAAGGGGAAAGCCTCACAGTAGCCGCAAGTGGCTCAAGGGCCAGCACAAATAACAGGGGTGACAATGGGCACCCCTGCCTCGTGCCCCTGAAGAGAGGAAACGGATCAGAGAGGTCCCCATTCATGCGGATCCTAGCCATGGGGGCTGCATACAACAGCTTTACCCACTGTATAACATTGTCCCCTAGACCAAAGCGTTTTAATACCTCCCATAAGTAAGGCCACTAAACGCTATTAAAGGCCTTAGCCGCGTCTAGAGATAGAATTGCTCTGTGCCCTGGGTTGTCAACAGGTATCTGGAGGTTGAGAAAGAGGCGTATGATGTTAAGGGCCGTGGATCTGGAGGGAATGAACCCCGATTGGTCTTTGTGGATCAGTCACCTTTTTTTTATAGCACAGCTGGGCTGGCTAGGACCAAAAGCCAGGGAACCGAGCTAGAAACATTTAACACTTTCACCAGCCTGGGCCTGCTGCTGGCTCACTAGACTGTACACCATTCAACCTTCCTACATGCGGATATCTGGTTACGGCCACTGCAGCTTGTTTACTGATGTGATTTGGTATCTCCTTCTGTTTGTCCCTTCTGTTCAGTGCTTGTTAGTTTAGTTTTAGCCAGACCCTTCCTGTTTATTCCACGTTCCCTTAGTCAGCATTAGTTCCTAGTTCGTAGATAGGGTTAAGGAAAGCCATTGTTTTCTTACGCATTTCTTAAACTGGAAAAACTTTTTCTGTATTGCACTTATCTGAAGTAAAATTGTGTTGGATTCAACTTCTGTGTCTTGGTGAACAATTAAGCTGCTCTTGCATGGTGCCAGCAGGTAACCATACTGTGTAGACAGACTGGTTCTAAGGAGGTTTGTCAATGCATGAAGCCACATTTGAAACAAAAACTATTAGCACCTCAAACACACACACACCCATGCACACCAAGATCAGAGTTTTTTGTGTCTGGTACCTGTCTGGTTACTTAGTATCTTGAATCATTTTTTGTGAACTGCTTGGACTGCCTTTGGACCTATCAGTTGCACTGACCTTTTTCTTCTGACCTTGTTTGTCTGCTGCCTGCCCTGACCATCTGGCCATATTTGTACTATGCCTGGTTCTGCCTGAAATCACCTTCTCTTAGTGACATTGTGGTCCAAAATACTCCACAAGTAGTTTTAAATTACATAAGGTATTTTCTACAATTTTTTTCTTGCAGTGTGTTTTGCTAAAATTTTGCTGAAAGCAAATTGACAATTTTTTATGAATGTAGGTTTGGGGAATTTTTGTGCTCATCCCTATTGAGTATACTTGCCTAGTGTTGCCCTTTGATGCTAATTATATTGTTGTATTTTTTAAAATTCTTTGTTAAATGTTTTGTTGATGTCACCATCTAAAAAAATAAAAATAATAAAGCCTGTAAAAGAAGACTTTTATGACCCACCGGTCCCACCGCCCATTCTGCGGATCTTCACTCCCTTGAAAAGCTGCCACTGCCAAATAATTTTCAACATCGCTATGTCTCTACTTTGTCATGTGATGTAATATCTTATATCCTTATTAAAGAGCAACTCCACTTTTCTTGAGGAAAAAAAACATTCCCCTGTGGGTGATCTATGTACATTGCAAGGATTTTAACCATTTTTTTGCCGATTCCTACCTTTTGTTATTCTGAAGAAAAAGCTGTTTGTTTGTCTGTGTCCATATGCAATGTGAATGTGGATGTGAGTGATTTCATATTTATCCATTAGCTAATGCACAGTTATACTGAGGAATTTGGCAGGGTCTGCATCCCTTTAGATGTGATGTTCCTTTGGAAGTATGTCACCAAAAATGATATTTTTGTTGCAGGGGATGCCCAACATCTGACTTGTACCTTAGTGCAGACTTCTGTAAAAATCAGTAAGCCAATCAAACAAACAGGTAATTACATTTCTGGGGGTGTTCTGTACACCATGTGTGTACAGAACACCTCCAGGTAGCCATATTGCATTGCATTTTACAGAAAATTACAGAGCTGCAGATTGAAAAGAAAAGGCTGTTTTTAATAACATTCAACTACAATGTGACTTGTGTCGTAATTGTATATGCTATATTACCCTTTAACCACTTGCTAACCGCCCTATAGAAGTTTCACTGCTACAGGGCGGCTGCGCTGCACAGGATCACATATATATACTGTATGTGATCCTGCATTTCTGGGTATCAGGTGCGAGTGCGTACCCCGGAGGTTGCTCTCTCTGTGATTCTTCATAGTGGGTCCCACTGATCATTTAGGACACAGGCAAAACGGTGATCTGCCTACGTAAACAAGGCAGATTGCTGTTCTGTCAGAAAGGAAGGCATTCATCTTGTGTTTCCGTAGTACAAGCACCTCCCCCACTACAGTAAAACACCAGCTAGGCCCACAGTTAACCCCTTGATCGCCCCTGATGTTAACCCCTTCCCAACCAGTGTCATTAGTACAGTGACAGTGCATATTTTTAACACTGATCACTATATTAGTGTCACTGGTCCCCAAAAAAGTGTCCAATTTGTCCACCACAATATCACAGTCCCGCTATAAGTCGCTGATGGCTGCCATTACTAGTAAAAAAAGAAAATTAAAAGATTCCATAAATATATCCCATACTTTGTAGACACTAACTTTTGTGCAAACCAATCAATATACACTTATTGGGATTTTTTGTTTACCAAAACTATATAGCAGAATGCATATTGGCCTAAATATTTTTTATGGGATATGTTTTATAGCAGAAAGTAAAAAAATAAATATAAATATATATATATATATATATATATATATATATATATATATTTTGTGTTCAAAATTGTTGGTTGTTTTTTGTTTATAGTGCAAAATAAAAACGGTAGCGGTGATCAAATACCACCAAAAGAAAGCTCTATTTGTGGGTAAAAGGACAAATTTTTTTTTCTTTGGGTACAGTGTCGCACAACTGTACAATTGTCAGTTAAAGTAACGCTGAGCCGTATCGCAAAAAAATGGCCTGGTCAGGAAATCAGGGGGGGGGGGGGGGGGGATCTTCCAGAGCTGAAGTGGTTAAAAAAGTGTATTTATTTATTTTTATTTTTTGCCAGGTAAACAAGAATTTTGATTGGTTGCTGAAGGCAACAATTTCAATTTTGTTCCCATTTTTTTTTTCTCCTCTTCAAATCTATTATCTCCATTACTTGTCTCTCTCCTGATGAGAGATTGACATATTCAAACTCTAAGGACGCTGATTGCTGTGCCTTATATATAGAAAGCCACAAGAGGGCTCCCAGTTCAATAATATATGAATATGAGCGTGAAATTATGACACAGCAAGCAGGTGAGATGTACATTTTAAAATAGCTCATAATGAATACTTACTGCAAATACCTTTACCCTCAATGTATAGCTGCTGTGTCTCCCGCCAGTATGTTTGCAGTGACGTAGAACCCCCGTTTATGTTTCTATGATGGACTGTTTCTCTAATTTAACTGTTCCACATAACTGCTGTTTAATGTTTTACAGAGTATCATTATCTCATTATAGGTAGTGTTTTGGCATTGTGCAGTCTTTTGAAATTGATTTCTTGTAGGAGTGGAACTCCAGAGGCTCAAGTGTGAATGCAGTCGTTAGAATCTACAGATGTAACAGAAGTAGAATTGGCATTTCACTGGCTGCCTATGAGATTCAATATTAGAAGACCTCCCTCATAGATGAAACGCATGCCCCCAGGCATAACATGTCTTACTCTGGGCATCATAGTCAAGTACCCTGATGCTCACCTCTGTCTGTAGCGTATTCTCCCCTGTGACAAGGAAAGAGTGAAATACTGACATTCATACACAATATTTCATCGGCACAGTGTGTTCTTTGTTCTGTATTAGGAATGAGGGGACTGAATTTGGAACAATGAAGGTTGCTGTGAAATTGCCAGTTTTGCATTTGCAACATTACGACAATGTGCTTTTTTTGGGGGGTGTATTTTGAGTAGTTTAGTTTATTTCATTTACCAGCATTGCTTGTTATTTTAAAATGCTCATTGGTCAAACTGAAAAGAATTCTACTTTTTACTTACAGTTAGAGAGGTCCGAAGCAAGAAAAAAAAAGGGGGGGGAAGGGCAGGCATGACTGGGTAAGCAGGGTAGTACAGCAGTCGGTGGGTTAATGGTAACATGGTCAGGAGTTGGTATAAGGGGCTGAGGCATTGATTGGTGGAGGTAATGCTAGGGAGGGACAATGACTGTGGGGAGATGGGGTCGTGAAGTCTGAGGGGTACTTTGAGGCAAATGGACGACAAAGAAGCTCCCCCACCCCACCCTGTGGATGTTGGACTTGTTGGGTGGTTGTAGTGGTATGGCGGTTGGGGTCTTTGGAGGCATCTAAATTTTGCTGTGTAAATCAGAGTAAGGACCTGTCTATGGTATGACGTCCTATGGTTAATCCAAGTTAATGGTGGTTTAACGGGAATTTGTGAAAATGGAGGTGTCAGCTGGAAATTTGGTATTGTTTTCGAGCTGATGTTCTGCGGCTGAGGACCTTCAAGTGGTTCCGCAGGTACAAATTTTGTGTTGGTTTGGTAGTGCCACCAAAAATCGGAGTTGTTCTATATTTCCTTTCTAAGGAATGGTAATATGGTGTTAATTTTCTTACTAAATGGCCGCTACGGCCAATTTCACTCCAAAAGTGTGTCGGAGGTTTCCGTTTTGTGATAAGTAGGAAGTATGGTTCGTTGGGCTGTAGAGGTCTATGGGAGCACATTTAGCACTACCTCTGGTATGCCTTAGTCATGCCTTTAAAGTATCAGACGTAATAACAAAGGTATTGCTGATTTAATATAGTTGTAACGGTGCCAATACCGATGTAGTGCTACCACTGTAGGAGCTGTTAGATTTAGTTCCCGGACCTTTTTCTATTTCAACTCTTGCAGTCAGACACACAGTATTTTCTTCCACAGCCAGGTGCACTCTTACTTCTGCTCGTTTCTTCAATACTCAGTCTAGGGGTTTTGGTTGCTTTTGGTATTTTATTGTAGAATTCAACCAATTACAAGGAGGGCAGCTTCTTTAACTGAACTGTGGAATTACTGCTTGATGTTCTGTATACTCTTAAGCAAGTCCTTTGTAGGAGTAATGGGCGGTTGCTCTTTGGAATGCTAGCCAGTATCCCCTTTATACTGATCCAGTAGCTGACTTTCCTAGCTCAGACAGGGGTTTCCAGAGAACCAGGACCCAAGACAGTCTGTATTCACAAGACCTCTGGACCAAATGGTAGCCTCCTTCCAGTCTTCCAGCAGCACCCTCCAGTGATACCAGACACCTGAGGCCACATGGCAGGAGGTGCTGAGGAGGGCACAGCACCCCCTCCTCAGCTAGACTCTCCTCTCCAGGACAAAAGACCACTTCCTGTGTGCCCCACTGAATATAAATACCCCTCCCAACATGCATAGGGGCTCCTATGCCTGTAATTGGCTGGAGGGCATCCATATTCATGCTGCTGATCTGCATGAGTCACTCCTATTCATCCAGCAACTTCCAACGTTGCCTAGATATAGTGGATCCAATACAGAAACAATGCAGCACTTGTGAAACACACAGGTCTAAATAATGTAGCTGCAATGTTTTACCTAACAGCCTTCTGTTAAGCAGGAGACCACAGTACACTAACCTATTTAAATCCTACTTGCATGAGTAGTCATACTCGTGCAAACGCTCCTGATACCTGATACCTTTGCAACGCTTTTTGAGCCCATACAAAATGAATGGGCTCAAATCGCACTGCAAAGAATCGCATGTGATTTGAACTGGAATGCGGTGCGTTTCCTGTCTGAATCGCATGTGGTTTTCCCCAACACTCCTGTGTTTTCCCAGTATAGAAAGACAGGGAAGCACCATCTAAGCAGTGCAGCAATGGGCAAACAAACAGTTTATTAAAATATGTCATCACAGCTCACATGTTAAAAGTATATAATATATCTTGCATGTCAAATCCAAAACCACAGCAGCTTGTGGTGCTCACAGGGCTTTTTCATTGGTGACAGAGGAGAAGGATCAGCTGAACTTCTGATTTTTAGGAGTGGTTCTGCTTGGGTTTTTCATATATGCAACTATCACAGGACCTGGGTCTGAACCTGTGACCTCTGCTGAGTCTGGCGATGTCACTCCTTGCTCAGCCACCTGAGATGCTGGACAGCACACTATCTAATCCATTGGACAATCCTACCTTGTGCCTTGTTTCTGCTGAACCTTGAACTCCTTGCTCCTACCATGAGCTTCCTTTTTAAAGTGGATGTAAACCCTCACATATACCCAGTGAAGTGAACAGCCTCAGATGATACACAGGGATGAAACAAATCTCCCTACATACGTACATGCATATCTGCTGTCTTTAGCTTTATAATATTCTTTAGAAAGTGACAATCATATTATAGCTTTTCTCTTCCTGTTCAGCACTGAGTGTGAAGTCTGGGCATACAGCCAAGACAGCTAATTGGAGGAAAGGCACACACCCCCTCTCCTCATAGGCAGAGACTGGCAGAGACTTGCAGAGCTGTTTTGTGAAGCGTTCAGCTTCCTGCTAATCTATTTTTAGCAACCTCCCACAACACAAAATTCAGCCTGGTTTTATCACAGTTGATGGAGAACTTGTCAGAAGATATCATGCTAATAACAGAAGAACGGAGTAGGAGGAAGCCACGGGACTTCATGCTTTGAAGAGAGATAAGAAAACACTACAGATATATGTGCCTAGATCAAATTTCATGAATATGGTTTACATCCACTTTAAGCCATACCTTTGCGCTTTCTGTTTGCCAGATTATTGTGCTACCTCCAGCCGATATCTCACTCTTGTCACTCCTGCAGCCATTCATATCTTTGCTACCGCTTATTACCAACTTTTGCCTTGTATCTCGACTATGTTTCAGCATAATCCCAACCTGCAACCACTTGTTACCTATCCTTCGCTTGTTTACTGACTATGCTTCTGCTTGATCCCTACCTGCTATATAGTGGACCCCGGCTTGCTCACCTAGTGGTGGGACAATCCTGAGGAACACCACTTGGAACTAACTCACAAGAAAATCCATCTCCACCACGAGGAGCTCTGATGAACCCCGGTTAGTGCTTAGATTCTGAACCTCTGGTGAGCCTGTGTCATCCACCAGGGCAGTGATGGCAACCTTGGCACCCCAGATGTTTTGGAACTACATTTCTCATGATGCTCATGCACTCTGCAGTATAGTTGGTCATCATGGGAAATGTAGTTCCAAAAAATCTGGGGTGCCAAGGTTCACCATCACTGCACTAGGGTGACCTGACGCTGCACCTATCCAGCTAGTTAGTGGGTGCCAATCTACTGCTATAGCTGCTGGCCTCTGAGCCTGTCCCCTGACTGTGACAGCAACATTGACAGGTTCACCAATCATAAACAAGATCTAATACTCCGATGCAAGCATTGATCCCCAAGCAGCCACCGGGAGCTGGTTCCCTGTAGTTGTTGTCCACTAGCAGAGTCTTTGCAGAAGCTCCAAAGGAGAAAGAGGGGAACTGCTCAACATATTCAAAGCCTCAGAGTCAGTATATTTATCTCACCAATATTCAGACCACTCCATCTCGTACTTTCTAACCACTTTCTAAACACTTTCTAACAGGTTTAACTTCATTGAAAGCTTACTTATAGGAGTGTTTATACAGGATGAGGATGGCCTGTGTATTGTAAATAAATTTACTCTGAGGCTTTTATTATAATTAGTGGTTCCCCTATTTCTTTTTGGCGCTCCTGCAGAGCCTTACCAATCAGTTTAAAACTAGTAAAACAAGGTGAAAGGTGCACGTAGGCAAGGCAACATACAAACCAATACAAAACGCACCCAGCAAACTTAAAAAAAAAAAAATAAATAAACGAGTCTTCCTACAAAGTTGCTTATAGGTTGTAAGTTAGGTTTAGTTACTTTGCTCTATTTTTACATATTTTATGGTGTTAAATAATTGCATGTGTACTGGTCCTTCTGGAAAAGGAAACAATGCTAAAAATAAAGTCATTTATAATGCAGATTTACATATTACATGTCTACAGATCTGTATTAGTGAAAAGATCAAGCCTCCATGGGTGGTATAATATCACCAGGGAGCCACAACAGATTAGGAACACGTACATTTAGAATAATGTATTTATTATCGCATAATTAAGAATTAGAAAGGCAATGGTTTTTCATCATAGGAAATCATTTCTCATCATAGGGAGGGAGCCCTTATCAAGCACATAGTGAATAGACGTGAACAGGATGGGAAAGAAAGCTTTTCTATATCATATGTTAAAAATTCAAACAGATGTCAAATCAGAGTTTAAAGCAGAATTAAATGCAAAACTGAAGATGTAATATATTGCAGCTTGCTAATCCTTAGATGTGATGGCCGCATGTATTTTTTAGGCTTTTTTTCCCTCTGTTTTCACTTGGTGATCTAGCCAGTAACACACCTCCTGTATTACACAGAAACCACTCTGGATGAAGGAACACAGGGGCCCCTTTAGACATTGTCAGTCTGGGGGGAGGGGAGTGTAAGATGTACTAGCAGATTTAAATACATAAACAAATTGAAGCTGAACTTCAGCGTACACTTTTTAATTAGTTACAGCTGTTTTTTTTATTTTGGGATAAAGGTTTTAGATAAATAAATAAATAAAACCTGATCATTGTAAGCGACCCTGCTTGTGTTAAATGGTTTGTCTCATCTCTGTAACTGATACATTCTGCTGGTGAGCTTGTACTTTTGAAAAACAACAGACTTACTGGGCAGATCACCAGATGAAAGCCTAAAAAAGAAAAGGAATGCAGACATCTAAGAAATATTCAGCTGCAATATAATAAATAGGGAAGCACCAATATTGATACCGGTATCTGTGAGATACCGAGTATTTTCACAAGCAGTCATACTCATGAAAATGCTCCCCATACCAGAACCGGTACTTTGCGGTGCGATTTGTGTCAATACAAAATGAATGGCCGCAAATCACCCTGCAAAGAATTGCATGCGAATTAAACAGGAATGCACTGTGATTCCTGTCCCAACTTCCCCACCTCTCCTGTGTGTGTGTGCATAGAAAGGGAAGACCACCATCTAGTGGGCAGTTGGTAAAAAAATGTTAGAACTCACATTGATGCGGTGTTCCGCCCCCCCCCCCCCCTCCAAAAATTAAAAGTCAGCAGCTACACATACTGTAGCTGCTGACTTTAAATATTAGGACACTTAACTCACAGGGTACTCACAGGTACTCACAGGGCTGGAGGATATGTATAGGCGGTCTGCCCCCAAGCTGACATCCCTTCCGCCCTATACCTACAGAGTCCCAGAACTTCTCCTCCAGCCCTGTGGGCACTTCCAGTGGCCGTGATTTTCTATCATCAGCCTGGAACGGGACACCTACCCAGATTTTGCATTTGACCAGATATGTACTTAATGTGAGTTCTAACATTTTTAATAAACTGCCCAATAGATTGTGCTTTTCCCTTTCTATACACACACATGGGAGCCGTGGAGGAAATTGCATACTATTCGGACAGGAATCACACTGCATTACTGTTTCACATGCAATTTTTTGCAATGCGATTTCCGTCTATTTATTTTGATGCAAATCGCACCACAAAGTATCGGTACTCGGTATCGGCGAGTACTTAACCGAAAGTATCGGTACTCGTACTCGCCAGGAAAAAAACGATATCAGTGCAACCCTAATAATATGGAAAAATGCAGCGCATGTACAAATGAATATAGGTCTTTAAAATGGTGAAACAGTCAAGAAATAACTAATTGACCACAGGTGCCTTGAAACACAAACGTCCATAGATGGATGTAAATGTCCAACCGCACAGGAGGTATAAGTACTCCAAGGGGTGGTGATGGTCTGATGGTTGTCAGAAAACACCTGGCATTATACAGCGACTTCCCAACCGAGAAACCGGGTCCCAATGGGTCATTCAGAGAAAGTGCAAAAAAGCCTCTTACCAGATCCTGTGGATTCCCATGTCAGCGACAGGGAATCGCATGCGCAGTTTGTCACAAATGACGTGGAATGGGAGCTCAGGAATCGCCAATCTCTTGGATTGTGGTCTGTATGGATCTCGGCCGGCAACCGGATGGGTCCTCACAACGAACCGTCCTCACACCGAACCGTCCCAGCGTGCATCAGAAGTTTCACAAACGGTCCCCCGAAAGGAGCAGTTGGAGGGACTGGATCTCATGCGGTAAATGTGGAAACAAAAAGAATGTGCCTCCACATGGTGCAGATAAAAAAGGGTGTTTTTATTGACAAAAACGACCATACACAAATAAAAGCGTGATCACGGTGGATAAAAACAAATGGGCAACAAAGAGAGTGCTGTATGTATCCGACGCGTTTCGACCTAGGGGTCTTCAACAGGGGCATAGACCACTCACTCCAAGTTGCCAAATATATATAATAAAATTATTTAGAGAAGGACCAATCACAAGGGCTGAAAAACCAGGAGATTGGATTGGGTGAATACAATCACATGACTTGCTTGAATGTCTAGACATAAAGATCATACACAATTTCTATATAAATAAATGAATGACATTAAGGTGAAGCTCAGGAGACTGTATAAAGGTCTACAAGCAGAAAAATATATCACTCTATGATCTCTCTAACAAAAATAAGGCATTTAAAGATTAAATGAAAACAGCACTCCTCTGCTGACAGTCCGGCAGAATGTACCGCCCTGTCAGCCAGAGGAGCCAATCCTCAATAAGAAGACAAAAGGTGTTAAATAAAGCTGACCAATAGGCCGCTATGTATGAGCCGGCCTCTATCCCTGAACGCCCACATGACCAGTCTGTGTAGGAAATGATGTCACGTCCGTGGGCGTGTCTGACGTCTCCCTCTCACATGACTCACTGGGCCAATCAGAGAGCAAACATCCCACTCAACTCTGCTGTACGTACAATCCGTACACCGCAGAGGGATGGGACTTAAATAAATACACCTAGCGTCCCGGCAATGCAATCCAGCAAGCAACGGACGCTGAATGAGACAAAACAGCATCTCTATGGTGTCTGTGTAAAAAAATGTGTTATGCAGCAGACCGGGACCCGATGACCCGGAAGTGTGCATAGAACTCCTGTGAACCGGAAGTGTATTGGAAGTGGGGACACATATAGTGAAATATAATGTGTTGGGAAATGACTAACTGAGGTGGAATCGCATAAATGTGTAAAAAAATATACTGGAGTGGCATGTGTGAATGTCTCTTAAGGTCCATGTGTGTTAGGTGGGACTGAAATAAAAAATAAAAAAATTAAAAATTGAAAAATTATGTGAACACAAAATCTCCAGAACGCACATTGTAAAATGTGTTAAAATGAATATATATGTGGAGGGAATGTGTGGATTTGTAAAGTGACCCAAATATCTGATAGTTATCCCTATGATCCCTTGACTGTAAAGAATCATCAGCATAGACCGAATGGGTCAATTTGGATTGGACCAATTTCAATTGGGTGAATAGATAACCCTCTAAGGTGCACCATATATAAACTGTGTACCAGCTTGTGAATATAGGTGAAAAAAAGGAGAGGGGGAGGGGGAAAAAGTGTTGAAATAATGAAAAAAAAAAAAAAAAATAAAAATAAAAAATATATAAAAATATATTAATAAAGAGAGGGAGGGACATGCATAGAGATGTGGAAGGAATTTAGGATTGGTTAATAAAGGAGTTGAGGTCCCACTCCACGTTTAAACCTAACGGGAAATAGGACCTCAACTCCCATAGCCAATAAGTCTCGAGGCGTGACACTCCTCGGAGGCGGGACTCTCCTCTCCAATGTGGGACAAATTTGTCGATCACCTGGAATAAAGTCCCGGTAGAGTCTTTATTATGGTGTTCCAGATAATGCCGGGGTACTGTATGTTTGTCCTTGCCTTTCTTGATACCTGCCACATGTTCATTGACTCGTATAGAGAAAGTTCTGATGGTACGCCCAACATACTGTTTGTGGCAGGGGCAAGTAATGAGGTAGACAATGTATTGTGATGTACAAGTTGTGAAGTGTTTCATCTGGTAAGTGAGGGAGGTGACTGTGGATTGGAAAGTGGTACTTTTTTGTCTGCCTCGAATGTTGTGGAGGCAGACATTGCATCTACGGCAGGGGTAATAACCCTGACATTCCTGAAAAAATGAAACTCTTTTGGGGGGGTCTATTATATTCGGAGCAATCTGTCCTTGAATGGACCATGCTCCCCTGAATACAACAGCCGCCCGTTCAGGAAGAACTGACCCCAGTAGATTATCATTTAAAAGTACCTTCCAGTGCTTTTTGAATATAGCTTTTACTTGTTTGGACTGAATGGAGTGAGTGGTAAAGAAAGTCCATTTGTGCATAGGTTCAGCTGTGGATTTGGGGCGTTCTATCAAAGTGGATTCTCTATCAGTGGATAGTGCCCTATTGAGTTCCTCGTCTAGATGTCTGGGATCATAACCTTTTTCAATAAATCGATCTCTCAGAACTAGCGATTGTGACTGGAAATCAATAGCATTGGTACAGTTGCGTCGTAGTCTCAAAAATTGGCTACGGGGAACAGACTTGAGCCACTGCTCCTGATGGCAACTGTCAATGGGAATGAATCCGTTCCGGTCGGTGGCCTTGAAATACGTGCGGAACTCCAAATGTTTGTCCACCACAAATATTTCAAGGTCCAAAAAATGTACACTGGTAGAGCTGGCCTCATAGCTCAAAGATATTCCTCTATCATTAGAATTGAGACTAGTCATGAAACTGTCAAGTGATGTACGGTCACCATCCCATAGGAAGAGGATGTCGTCTATGTACCTGGCCCAGAGGATCAACTCGGATCTCTGGGCCGCATAGACGACATCCTCCTCCCACTGGGCCATGAAGAGGTTGGCGAGGCTGGGGGCAAACTTGGCCCCCATAGCCACGCCCCTCTTCTGTAGAAAAAATTGATTCTGGAACCAAAAATAATTGTGTTCCGTTGCAAATATGAGTAATTGCATAATAAAATTACGCTGAAGGGAAGGGAGCTTGTTGTCTCTAGATAGGTGTTTCTCCACCGCCTCAAAGCCCAAGTGATGTGGGATGCACGTATAAAGTGCCGCCACATCTGCTGTGACTAAAAGCATCCCTTCTGAAACTGAAACAGGTTCCAGTAATCTAATGGTGTCTCTAGTGTCCTTAAGATAGGACTGCGTGGAACGAACCAACGGCTGTAAATAAAAATCTTTACCAATACGGGCTGTGACTGAGTCAATCCCGCTGACAATAGGTCTGCCAGGGGGATTGACTGAGTCCTTATGGACTTTAGGAAGATAATAGATAGCTGGAATGCGTGGGACTTGTGGGACTAGAAAACTTTTTTCCTTTTTGTTTAAAATCCCTAGCGCATAACCTTCCTCAATAAGTTTGACCAGAGCCTTTTTGAAAGGTGTAGTGGGGTCCATGGGAATAGGGCTGTAAGTGTTTGAATGGTTAAGGATTCTATACATCTCTTTAAGGTAATCGACCTTATCAAGAACTACAATCCCGCCCCCCTTATCCGCTGGGCGGATTATCAGGTTCTTTTTCTCACAAAGAGATCTGAGGCCGTTTTTTATGTCTGATTGAATATAGACACGTTTTTTCTGTTTGTTTAATTTGTCCAGATTAGGGATGAGCCGAACACCCCCCGGTTCGGTTCGCACCAGAACCTGCGAACGGACCGAAAGTTCGCACGAACGTTAGAACCCCATTGACGTCTATGGGACTCGAACGTTCGAAATCAAAAGTGCTCATTTTAAAGGCTAATTTGCATGGTATTGTCCTAAAAAGGGTTTGGGGACCCGGGTCCTACCCCAGGGGACATGTATCAATGCAAAAAAAAACTTTTAAAAACGGCCGTTTTTTCGGGAGCAGTGATTTTAATGATGCTTAAAGTAAAAAAAAAAAAGTGAAATATTCCTTTAAATATCGTACCTGGGGGGTGTCTATAGTATGCCTGTAAAGTGACGCGTGTTTCCCATGTTTAGAACAGTCCCTGCACCAAATGTCATTTTTAAAGGAAAAAATCTCATTTAAAACTGCTTGCGGGTTTAATGTCATGTCGGGTCATGGCAATATGGATGAAAATCAGTGAGACAAACGGCATGGGTACCCCCCAGTCCATTACCAGTCCCTTTGGGTCTTGTATGGATATTAAGGGGAACCCCGCACCCAAATTAAAATAAGGAAAGGTGTGGGGCCACCAGGCCCTATATACTCTGAACAGCAGTATACAGGCGGTGCAAACAAGACAGGGACTGTAGGTTTGTTGTTAAGTAGAATCTGTTTGTAATTTTGAACATTTTTAACGTGTTTAGCTCCAGCCAAAAAATCTTTTCTAAGCTTTTTGGAAAACATAGGGAAGGGTTATCACCCCTGTGACATTTGTTTTGCTGTCTTTCCTCCTCTTCAGAAGATTTCACCTCACTTTTTTGTCCCAATGAAAAATGTTTTTTGAAAATTTGGGTTTTTTTGTGGAACAAGGATTGGAAAGCATCAGTGGAAAGGAGAACTTGTTTTCCCATATTAACTCTTACAGGAGAGAATTTCCCTTCCTAGGGGTAGATTTCATCTCACTTCCTGTTGTCTCCTTCCGTTTGCAAGTAGGAGTCGTTTGTAAGTTAGATGTTTGAAAGTAGGGTCCTGCCCTATATACTCAGCAGAAATTTGGGCCTTAGGTGTTGCTGTGGCCACAACACTGTAAGCCCTCACAGGGCCCTGCTGTGAAATATTAGATCAAGAATTGTAATTACATGCCCCTGTTGAACAGGAGCTGAAAAATTAGGCCTTAGGCACTGGTGCTGGTGCCACAACACTGCAACCCCTCACAGACACTCTAGTTGGAACGCAGGAACGAGCCCTGCTGCAAATTATTGCTTCAAAAATTGTAATTACACGCCCCTGTTAGACAGGGGCAGAAAAATTGGGCCTTAGGCACTGGTGCTGTTGCCACAACACTGCAACCCCTCACAGACACTCTAGTTGGAACGCAGGAACGAGCCCTGCTGCAAAGTATTGCATCAAAAATTGTAATTACACGCCCCTGTTAGACAGGGGCAGAAAAATTGGGCCTTAGGCACTGGTGCTGGTGCCACAACACTGCAACCCCTCACAGACACTCTAGTTGGAACGCAGGAACGAGCCCTGCTGCAAAGTATTGCATCAAAAATTGTAATTACACGCCCCTGTTAGACAGGGGCAGAAAAATTGGGCCCTAGGCACTGGTGCTGGTGCCACAACACTGCAACCCCTCACAGACACTCTAGTTGGAATGCAGGAACGAGCCCTGCTGCAAAGTATTACATCAAAAATTGTAATTACACGCCCCTGTTAAACAGGGGCTGAAAAATTGTGCCTTAGGCACTGGTGGTGGCGCCCAGAACCAAAAATGTTCTTACAAGCTATCAGCGTGATGATTGAGGAGGAAGAGGATAATTACTCAGGGATAGTCACTCAGCATCAGCATAGGCAGTCTTTGAAGGGATCTGAGATTTCAAAAAAAATTATTCGGTTACATCAGCATCAGGTGCTTGGTAGCTGGTGGTGATCCAAGACTCATTCATTTTTATGAAGGTCAGCCGATCGACCGAGTCGGTGGACAGACGCACCCTGTGATCGGTTACCACGCCTCCAGCAGCACTGAATGTGCGTTCCGAAAGAACGCTGGATGCAGGACAGGCCAGTAGCTCAATTGCATACTGTGCAAGCTCTGGCCAGTGATCCATCCTCAAGACCCAGTAACCCAGAGGATTTTCGGTGGGAAAGGTGTCCAAGTCTGATCTTGCCCCTAGGTATTCCTGCACCATGTAAAACAGACGCTGGCGATGGTTGCTGGAACCGATCATACCTTGGGGCTGCGGACCAAAAAATTGTCTGAACGCATCGGTCAGACGGCCACCTTCTCCACCGCTCCTTCTTTGACTGACCGAAGCCTCAGCAACACGTTGTCCAGAAACAGGAGTTTGTAACCTCCCAGTCTCTGGGAACGCGTTGCACAGACCTTTCTGCAAGGCCTCCCGAAGATGTTTCATCCTCTGCTCCCTCTGCGATGGCAAGATAAGGTCCGCAACCTTACCCTTGTAACGTGGATCAAGGAGGGTTGCCAGCCAGTATTGGTCCTTCTCCTTGATACCACGAATACGAGGATCCTTACGCAGGCTTTGCAGGATCAGGGAGGCCATGCAGCGTAGGTTTGCTGAGGCATTCGGTCCGGAGTCCTCTGGGTCACTAAGAACGACATGGTCCGCAGCCACCTCCTCCCAGCCACGTACAAGTCCATGTGTTTCTTGGGACTGATCCCTTAAAGACTGCTGCTGATGCTGAGTGCCAGGCTCCACCTCCATACTGACACAATCTTCCTCCTCCTCCTCTTCCTCCTCGTCCTCTTCCTGTGTGATCGGCGGGCACGCAGGAACACTGTCTGGATAAAGGGGGCCTTGAGAGCTAAGGAAGTCCTCCTCTTCCTGCCTCTGTTCTGCCTCAAGTGCCCTGTCCATTATTCCACGCAGCGTGTGCTCCAACAGGTGGACAAGGGGGACAGTGTCACTGATGCATGCACTGTCACTGCTCACCATCCTCGTGGCCTCCTCGAATGGTGACAGGACAGTGCATGCATCCCTGATCATGGCCCACTGGCGTGGGGAAAAAAAACCAAGCTCCCCTGACCCTGTCCTGGTGCCATAGTCGCACAGGTACTCATTGATGGCCCTCTGCTGCGTGTGCAGCCGCTGCAGCATGGCCAACGTTGAGTTCCACCTGGTGGGCATGTCACAGATTAGGCGGTTCTTGGGCAGGTTAAACTCCTTTTGGAGGTCCGTCAGCCGAGCACTGGCATTATATGACCGGCGGAAATGCACACAGACTTTCCTGGCCTGCCTCAGGACATCCTGTAAGCCCGGGTACCTGCCCAAGAACCGCTGCACCACCAAGTTAAGGACGTGAGCCAAACAGGGCACATGGGTCATTTGTCCCTGTCGGAGGGCAGAGAGGAGGTTGGTGCCATTGTCGCAAACCACCATTCCTGCCTTAAGTTGGCGTGGCGTCAACCACCTCTGAACCTGCCCCTGCAGAGCTGACAGAACCTCTGCCCCAGTGTGGCTCCTGTCCCCCAAGCACACCAGCTCAAGCACCGCATGGCATCTTTTGGCCTGCGTACTTGCGTAGCCCCTTGAACGCCTACGGAGCACCGCTGGTTCCGAGGAAGAGGCCATGGAGGAAGAAGAAGAGGAGGGGGTGGAGGAGAGAGGTGTGTCACAATCAGCATTTTGGAGGCGTGGTGGCAGAACAACCTCCAACACTACTGCACCTTGTCCTGCATCCTTCCCAGCTGCCAGCAGAGTCACCCAATGCGCCGTGAAACTTAGGTAACGTCCCTGTCCATGCCTGCTGGACCATGAGTCAGCGGTAATATGCACCTTACCGCTGACCGCCCTGTCCAGCGAGGCATGGACATTGCCTTCCACATGCCGGTAGAGAGCCGGAATCGCCTTCCGTGAGAAAAAGTGGCGTTTGGGTACCTGCCACTGAGGAACCGCACATTCCACAAACTCACGGAAGGGGGCAGAGTCTACCAACTGAAAAGGCAGCAGTTGAAGTGCTAGCAATTTTGCCAAGCTAGCATTCAACCGCTGGGCATGTGGATGGCTGGGAGCAAACTTCTTTCGGCGGTGCAGCAGCTGGGGCAGGGAAATTTGCCTGGTACAATCTGACGTCGGTGTACCAAAAGCAGATTGCCCACAAGTACTTGGCTGTGACACACCTAATTCTACACCTTCATTCCTCTCACTGCAGGTCTCAGAGAGGACTGAAGGTCTAGTGGGGTTGGAAATCTCAGCTGATGAGGAGCAAGGAGAGATCCTCTTTGTTCTTTGGTGTGGGTCTTTTAGATACGCTTGCCAACGAACTGCATGGCAGGTCAACATATGTCTGGTCAAGCATGTGGTACCCAAGCGGGAGATATTTTGGCCACGCGAGATACGCTTGAGACATATGTTGCAAATAGCAGCGGTGCGATCTGATGCACTCGTCTCAAAAAAGGCCCACACCAAAGAACTTTTTGAATAACGCGCAGAGACTGCAGCGCCCTGCACATGTGGAGCTTTGGGGTGTGATGCAGTCAATGTGCTGCCCTTAGGCTGGCCCCTGGAGGGCATCCTGCCTCGTTGGTGATGTGCTGCCGCCTCCTCCTCCTCCTCCTCCTCCTCCTCCTCCTCCTCCTCCTCCTCCTCCTCTCTCCTATCAGGCACCCACGTTGAGTCAGTGACCTCATCATCCCCTCCCTCCTCATCACTGGAGCAAACCTGGCAGTATGCTGCAGCAGGGGGAGCATGACTGCCAGATTGCTGTCCTTCTTGGGCACCCCCTCTGTCCGCGCTCATGTTACTGCCTTCATCGAGCTCAGTATCGTCATCAGAGCCTTCCAAACGCTGGGCATCCTCCTGGAGCATGTACCCAACACTGTGGTCAAACAGTTCGAGGGAATCCTCATGAGGACATGGTGGAGCTAGGGAAGGAGTCACTGATGACATTGAGCTGAGGGAAGAGGCCGCTGCTTTGCCAGACAAAGCACCCTGGGCATGGGTGAGAGAGGATGAGGAGGATGAGGACGGCTTGGTCATCCACTCGACCAAGTCTTCCGCATGTTGCGGCTCAACATGGCCAGCTGCCGAAAAAAAGGCCAAGCGTGTCCCATGGCCACGTGCTGATGAGGATGCACCGTCTCCACGACCAGCACTAGACACAGAGCCTGCTTGCCCTCTCTTATTGGCTTGTGACTGTCTGCCTCTCCTTCTTGGCCTTCCAGACATACTAATGGCCTGTAGCTGCACTAAGCTGGGATAGAACACCTGTAATTTTCTTCAAGTAGCTTTATATACTGTAACCAGACAAGCCTGCCTGTCAGTAGGAAGATAACAGGAACGGATCTAGCTGAACACTGTGAGCAGGACGCACTGTACTAAATGTAAATAGTCTAGCTGCCTGACCGTGGTACTAATAGGATCAAATAGAACACCTGTAATTTTCTTCAGGTAGCTTTATATACTGTAACCAGACAAGCCTGCCTGTCAGTAGGAAGATAACAGGAACGGATCTAGCTGTACACTGTGAGCAGGACGCACTGTACTAAATGTAAATAGTCTAGCTGCCTGACCGTGGTACTAATAGGATCAAATAGAACACCTGTAATTTTCTTCAGGTAGCTTTATATACTGTAACCAGACAAGCCTGCCTGTCAGTAGGAAGATAACAGGAACGGATCTAGCTGAACACTGTGAGCAGGACGCACTGTACTAAATGTAAATAGTCTAGCTGCCTGACCGTGGTACTAATAGGATCAAATAGAACACCTGTAATTTTCTTCAGGTAGCTTTATATACTGTAACCAGACAAGCCTGCCGGTCAGTAGGAATTTAACAGGAACGGATCTAGCTGAACACTGTGAGCAGGACGCACTGCACTAAATGTAAATAGCAGGAACGGATCTAGCTGAACACTGTGAGCAGGACGCACTGCACTAAATGTAAATAGTCTAGAAGATAACAGGAACGGATCTAGCTGAACACTGTGAGCAGGACGCACTGCATTAAATGTAAATAGTCTAGATAGAAGATAACAGGAACGGATCTAGCTAAACTGAATACAGTGTATATATATATATGCAACACCTGGGATGCATATATATACACAATACACTGTAAGTGCAGCTAACTGACTGACTGTTCTGCCTAATCTATCTAACTCAAATCAAATGACACTGTCTCTCTCTCTCTCTATCTCTCAGCACACCGGAACACACACTACACAGGGCCGCCGTGCAGGCGGCCTTATATAGTGTGGGGTGTGTACTAAATGCCCTGAGCCGTAATTGGCCAAAGCCACCCTGGCTTTGGCCAATTACAGCTCTCTCTACTGACAGCGCTGTGATTGGCCAAGCATGCGGGTCATAGTGCATGCTTGGCCAATCATCAGCCAGCAATGCACTGCGATGCCGCAGTGAATTATGGGCCGTGACGCGCCACACGAATTTAGCGCGAACGGCCCATAACGTTCGCAATTCGGCGAACAATCGAACAGCCGATGTTCGAGTCGAACATGGGTTCGACTCGAACACGAAGCTCATCCCTAGTCCAGATCTCCCAGAACAAGGTTTTTAAAAACCTGTATGGAGGGAGCCAGAGAGCCTGGGGGGTTAAATGTAGATGGATTGGATAATCCTGAATGTGTAACTTGTACATCAGACAAGCTAGAATCTACGGGTTCAGAACCTGTATGTGTATTGGCTGGAGCCGGGGGGATTGTAGTGGATGAAATCCCCTTATTGTTAAATCACTGCTCTCTGATTGGCCCAGTGAGTCATGTGAGAGGGAGACGTCAGACACGCCCACGGACGTGACATCATTTCCTACACAGACTGGTCATGTGGGCGTTCAGGGATAGAGGCCGGCTCATACATAGCGGCCTATTGGTCAGCTTTATTTAACACCTTTTGTCTTCTTATTGAGGATTGGCTCCTCTGGCTGACAGGGCGGTACATTCTGCCGGACTGTCAGCAGAGGAGTGCTGTTTTCATTTAATCTTTAAATGCTTTATTTTTGTTAGAGAGATCATAGAGTGATATATTTTTCTGCTTGTAGACCTTTATACAGTCTCCTGAGCTTCACCTTAATGTCATTCATTTATTTATATAGAAATTGTGTATGATCTTTATGTCTAGACATTCAAGCAAGTCATGTGATTGTATTCACCCAATCCAATCTCCTGGTTTTTCAGCCCTTGTGATTGGTCCTTCTCTAAATAATTTTATTATATATATTTGGCAACTTGGAGTGAGTGGTCTATGCCCCTGTTGAAGACCCCTAGGTCGAAACGCGTCGGGTACATACAGCACTCTCTTTGTTGCCCATTTGTTTTTATCCACCGTGATCACGCTTTTATTTGTGTATGGTCATTTTTGTCAATAAAAACACCCTTTTTTATCTGCACCATGTGGAGGCACATTCTTTTTGTTTCCACATTTACCGCATGAGATCCAGTCCCTCCAACTGCTCCTTTCGGGGGACCGTTTGTGAAACTTCTGATGCACGCTGGGACGGTTCGGTGTGAGGACGGTTCGTTGTGAGGACCCATCCGGTTGCCGGCCGAGATCCATACAGACCACAATCCAAGAGATTGGCGATTGCTGAGCTCCCATTCCACGTCATTTGTGACAAACTGCGCATGCGATTCCCTGTCGCTGACATGGGAATCCACAGGATCTGGTAAGAGGCTTTTTTGCACTTTCTCTGAATGACCCATTGGGACTCGGTTTCTCGGTTGGGAAGTCGCTGTATGATGCCAGGTGTTTTCTGACAACCATCAGACCATCACCACCCCTTGGAGTACTTATACCTCCTGTGCGGTTGGACATTTACATCCATCTATGGACGTTTGTGTTTCAAGGCACCTGTGGTCAATTAGTTATTTCTTGACTGTTTCACCATTTTAAAGACCTATATTCATTTGTACATGCGCTGCATTTTTCCATATGCCTATTTTGTTGTTTTTGTCAAACTGTATGCAGCAGCTTTCATTCATTTTACTGGTTAGCGTGGTGTTTTCTATTTACCTCCAACCCTAATAATAAATGTTTGCTTTTGGGCTTAACACCACTTTAAACCTGAGTTTTAGGCCCTTTTAGGCTGTCCGTTTTCACTACTCCGCTTGCTCAGCGGGGGTCGCTCCAGTGATCCCCGCTGAGCCAGCGAATGACAAGTCTGTCTCTGCACTCTTTGCAGGGACAGACCTGTCAGAGAGTCCGCTGTCCCCTATGGGGGGATCGAATTATTACCGACCACCTGTCCATTTTCATCTGATCCGATCCGCCAGATGGATGGAAAATAGGACATCCATCTGTCTGGATTTTGCGGAGCGGATCGGGGAGGATCGGATGTCAGAGGACATGTCACCTCTGGCATCCGACGCTCCATAGAGCTGTATGGGGCGACCAGTCAGGCGGATCTGAACGGTCCGCATGTGTGAAAGGGGCCTTAGAAGGGATGTGGGCTGCTGTCAGGGGGAAGAGTAAGAAACAAAGTGACCACTTCCCACATCACCAACTTTCTTCCTCCCATTCCATTTTGGACTCTCCACCCACCATCCTTTCCATCTAAACCTCTGTTTTTCCATTTTATTCCATGACAAAAAACACTTGCACATTGGTGACTGATTCTCCTCAGAAGTTCTTCCTCTGCAAGTTTAAAACTAAGAGTGGTAAAACCCACTCACACCCCACTACAAGTGACAAGACAAGTTTAACCCTACGAGTGGAGTCACTCCCATACACTACTGTGTTTGAACTATGAGATGTTATGGCCACATTCATTGTAACTTCATTTTACAGTACTTTGAACAATGTGCGAACCTCTGGATAAATAAAGACAGCAATATGTCCTGGCACAGGAAACTGAGAAAGGACATTGAAGGTTTTTATTTCCCTAATATTTCTTCAAAAAAATCATATTTCGGCAAAATGTCACCATATTAAAGACATGCATTAGAGTCCATCAGGAAGAAAAATTAGGATGCAATGCTCTTCAAAGAGTTCCTGAGGTTTACAAAACCTGCAATCAAATATTGTGGACCTGTTCTTGTGCCAGAAATATTTTTTCTCACAGAAGGAAAACACACAGCTAAAATTAAACAAAAAAAAATTAAGGTGACAGCAGCAAAAAACAAAAAACAAAAAATCAAATACTTATAAAGAAAGGGAAAAAAACACAAATGAAATACGATTAAAATAAGACAAATAATAAATAAATTAAATTATTTAAAATTAGCATAAATATAGCCTACCTCACAAAAATACACCCTCTAAATAAAAAATAAACAAAAAACTGGGGACTTGATTTAAAGCAGGGGTGTCCAAACTTTTTTCAAAGAGGACCAGATTTGATGAATTGAACATGCGTGAGGGCCGACATTCTTTGAACCATTAAAATTAAATGCAAATTAAAGCGGGGTTCCACCCAAATTTTGAACAATATCTGTATGTATTCTCTTCCTTGCCTAGATGCTGACATGCCGTTTAAAAAAATTTAAATCGCCGTAATTACCTTTTATTTTTCTATTCTTCTTTGCACTTCCTGGTTCTCCTCCCATGGGGGTAGGCGTGTTTCTAGCCTCTCCCAGACTCCTGGGAGCTAGTCTCAGGCTTCCCAGGATGCCACTGAGCATGTGCGGGAACGAGCGGTGAATGCTGGGAGCACAGCATTCACCACATCCAGGAAATAAATGCTTGTGGGCTTCAAATGCCCACAATGAAGATGGAAACCGCCTGCAGTGAATAATATAAGTTATTCTTTCCGACGAAATCTGACACAGGCGGACATATTACACACAATATGCGAGTATGTAATGCTGAGAAGAAAAGTTTCTGAATGAACTCAAAAAAAAAAAAGATAGATAGGTGGACCCCCGCTTTAACTAATACACTGCCCAACAAGAATTCTCTTGCCTTTGTGGCTGTGTGTGGTGAATAGGGATGAGCTTCGTGTTCGAGTCGAACTCATGTTCGACTCGAACATTGGCTGTTCGGTCGTTCGCCGAATTCCGAAAGTTATGGGCCGTTCGCGCCACATTCGTGTGGCGCGTCACGGCCCATAATTCACTGCGACATCGCAGTGCATTGCTGTCTGATAATTGGCCAAGCATGCACTATGACCCGCATGCTTGGCCAATCACAGCGCCGTCGGTAGAGAGAGCTGTAATTGGCCAAAGCCAGGGTGGCTTTGGCCAATTATGGCTCAGGGGGTTTAGAACACGCCCCACACTATATAAGGCCGCCTGCACGGCGGCCCTGTGTAGTGTGTTCCCGCGTGCTTAGATAGAGGGAGAGAGAGAGAGACAGTGTCATTTCATTTGAGTTAGCTAGATTAGGCAGGACAGTCAGTGAGTTAGCTGCACTTACAGTGTATTGTGTATATATATGCATCCCAGGTGTTGCATTTATATATACACTGTATTCAGTTTAGCTAGATCCGTTCCTGTTATCTTCTTACTGACAGGCAGGCTTGTCTTGTTACAGTATTTACAGCTACCTGAAGAAAATTGCTTGTGTTCTTTTGATCCTATTAGTACCACAGTCAGGCAGCTAGACTATTTACAGTTAGTGCTGTGCGTCCTGCTCACAGTGTTCAGCTAAAACTACAAGTTAGTGCAGTGCGTCCTGCTGACAGTGTACAGCTAAAACTACAAGTTAGTGCAGTGCGTCCTGCTCACAGTGTACAGCTAAAAGTACAAGTTAGTGCAGTGCGTCCTCCTCACAGTGTTCAGCTAAAACTACAAGTTAGTGCAGTGCGTCCTGCTCACAGTGTTCAGTTAAAACTACAAGTTAGTGGGGTGCGTCCTCCTCACAGTCTTCAGCTAAACCTACAAGTTATTTTTTTGCGAGCTCTGCACAGTGTTCAGTTAAAGCTACAAGTTAGTGCAGTGCGTCCTGCTCACAGTGTTCAGCTAAAACTACAAGTTAGTGTGGTGCATCCTCCTCACAGTGTTCAGCTAAAACTATAAGTTAGTGCGGTGCGTCCTGCTCACAGTGTTCAGCTAAAACTACAAGTTAGTGTAGTGAGACCTCTGCACAGTGTTCATCTAAAGCTACAAGTTAGTGCAGTGCGTCCTGCTCACAGTGTTCAGCTAAAACTACAAGTTAGTGTAGTGAGACCTCTGCACAGTGTTCAGCTAAAACTACAAGTTAGTGTGGTGCGTCCTCCTCACAGTGTTCAGCTAAACCTACAAGTTATTTTTTTGCGAGCTCTGCACAGCGTTCAGTTAAAGCTACAAGTTAGTGCAGTGCATCCTGCTCACAGTGTTCAGCTAAAACTACAAGTTAGTATGGTGCGTCCTCCTCACAGTGTTCAGCTAAAACTACAAGTTAGTGCAGTGTGTCCTGCTCACAGTGTTCAGCTAAAACTACAAGTTAGTGTAGTGAGACCTCTGCACAGTGTTCATCTAAAGCTACAAGTTAGTGCAGTGCGTCCTGCTCACAGTGTTCAGCTAAAACTACAAGTTAGTGTGGTGCGTCCTCCTCACAGTGTTCAGCTAAACCTACAAGTTAGTGTAGTGAGACCTCTGCACAGTGTTCATCTAAAGCTACAAGTTAGTGCAGTGTGTCCTGCTCACAGTGTTCAGCTAAAACTACAAGTTAGTGTGGTGCGTCCTCCTCACAGTGTTCAGCTAAAACTACAAGTTAGTGTAGTGCGTCCTGCTCACAGTGTTCAGCTAAAACTACAAGTTATTTTTTTGCGAGCTCTGCACAGTGTTCAGTTAAAGCTATAAGTTAGTGCAGTGCATCCTGCTCACAGTGTTCAGCTAAAACTACAAGTTAGTGCAGTGCGTCCTGCTCACAGTGTTCAGCTAAAACTACAAGTTAGTGTAGTGAGACCTCTGCACAGTGTTCATCTAAAGCTACAAGTTAGTGCAGTGCATCCTGCTCACAGTGTTCAGCTAAAACTACAAGTTAGTGTAGTGAGACCTCTGCACAGTGTTCATCTAAAGCTACAAGTTAGTGCAGTGAGTCCTGCTCACAGTGTTCAGCTAAAACTACAAGTTAGTGTAGTGAGACCTCTGCACAGTGTTCATCTAAAGCTACAAGTTAGTGCAGTGCGTCCTGCTCACAGTGTTCAGCTAAAACTACAAGTTAGTGTAGTGAGACCTCTGCACAGTGTTCATCTAAAGCTACAAGTTAGTGCAGTGCGTCCTGCTCACAGTGTTCAGCTAAAACTACAAGTTAGTGTATTGAGACCTCTGCACAGTGTTCAGCTAAAACTACAAGTTAGTGTGGTGCGTCCTCCTCACAGTGTTCGGCTAAACCTACAAGTAATTTTTTTGCCAGCTCTGCACAGTGTTCAGTTAAAGCTACAAGTTAGTGCAGTGCGTCCTGCTCACAGTGTTCAGCTAAAACTACAAGTTAGTGTGGTGCGTCCTCCTCACAGTGTTCAGCTAAAACTACAAGTTAGTGCAGTGTGTCCTGCTCACAGTGTTCAGCTAAAACTACAAGTTAGTGTAGTGAGACCTCTGCACAGTGTTCATCTAAAGCTACAAGTTAGTGCAGTGCATCCTGCTCACAGTGTTCAGCTAAAACTACAAGTTAGTGTAGTGAGACCTCTGCACAGTGTTCATCTAAAGCTACAAGTTAGTGCAGTGCGTCCTGCTCACAGTGTTCAGCTAAAACTACAAGTTAGTGTGGTGCGTCCTCCTCACAGTGTTCAGCTAAACCTACAAGTTAGTGTAGTGAGACCTCTGCACAGTGTTCATCTAAAGCTACAAGTTAGTGCAGTGCGTCCTGCTCACAGTGTTCAGCTAAAACTACAAGTTAGTGTGGTGCGTCCTCCTCACAGTGTTCAGCTAAAACTACAAGTTAGTGTAGTGCATCCTGCTCACAGTGTTCAGCTAAAACTACAAGTTATTTTTTTGCGAGCTCTGCACAGTGTTCAGTTAAAGCTATAAGTTAGTGCAGTGCATCCTGCTCACAGTGTTCAGCTAAAACTACAAGTTAGTGCAGTGCGTCCTGCTCACAGTGTTCAGCTAAAACTACAAGTTAGTGTAGTGAGACCTCTGCACAGTGTTCATCTAAAGCTACAAGTTAGTGCAGTGCGTCCTGCTCACAGTGTTCAGCTAAAACTACAAGTTAGTGTAGTGAGACCTCTACACAGTGTTCATCTAAAGCTACAAGTTAGTGCAGTGCGTCCTGCTCACAGTGTTCAGCTAAAACTACAAGTTAGTGTAGTGAGACCTCTGCACAGTGTTCATCTAAAGCTACAAGTTAGTGCAGTGAGTTCTGCTCACAGTGTTCAGCTAAAACTACAAGTTAGTGTAGTGAGACCTCTGCACAGTGTTCATCTAAAGCTACAAGTTAGTGCAGTGCGTCCTGCTCACAGTGTTCAGCTAAAACTACAAGTTAGTGTAGTGAGACCTCTGCACAGTGTTCATCTAAAGCTACAAGTTAGTGTAGTGCGTCCTGCTCACAGTGTTCAGCTAAAACTATAAGTTAGTGTGGTGCGTCCTCCTCACAGTGTTCAGCTAAAACTACAAGTTAGTGTAGTGCGTCCTGCTCACAGTGTTCAGCTAAAACTACAAGTTAGTGTGGTGCGTCCTCCTCACAGTGTTCAGCTAAACCTACAAGTTGTTTTTTTGCGAGCTCTGCACAGTGTTCAGCTAAAGCTACCTGTAGAAGGTTGGTGATGTTTTCCTGATCCTATCACTACCGCAGGCAGCTAAAAAAGCTACAAGTTAGTTTTTTGCGAGCTCTGCACAGTGTTCAGCTAAAGCTACCTGTAGAAGGTTGGTGGTGTTCTCATACTACAGGCAGGCAGTTGATTTTGTTAGCTGCAGTATCAGTACATATATATATATATATATATATATCCCAGCTTAGTGCAGCTACAGGCCATTAGTATGTCTGGAAGGCCAAGAAGGAGAGGCAGACAGTCACAAGCCAATAAGAGAGGGCAAGCAGGCTCTGTGTCTAGTGCTGGTCGTGGAGACGGTGCATCCTCATCAGCAAGTGGCCGTGGGACACGCTTGGCCTTTTTTTCGGCAGCTGGCCGTGTTGAGCCGCAACATGCGGAAGACTTGGTTGAGTGGATGACCAAGCCGTCCTCATCCTCCTCATCCTCTCTCACCCATGCTCAGTGTACTTTGTCTGGCAAAGCAGCGGCCTCTTCCCTCGGCTCAATGTCATCAGTGACTCCTTCCCTAGCCCCACCATGTCCTCCCGAGGAGTCCCTTGAACTGTTTGACCACAGTGTTGGGTACATGCTCCAGGAGGATGCCCAGCTTTTGGAAGGCTCTGATGATGATACTAAGCTCAATGAAGGCAGTAACATGAGCACAGACAGAGGGGGTGCCCAAGAAGGACAGCAATCTGGCAGTCATGCTCCCCCTGCTGCAGCATACTGCCAGGTTTGCTCCAGTGATGAGGAGGGAGGGGATGATGAGGTCACTGACTCAACGTGGGTGCCTGATAGGAGAGAGGAGGAGGAAGCAGGACATCACCAACGAGGCAGGATGCCCTCCAGGGGCCAGCCTAAGGGCAGCACATTGACTGCATCACACCCCAAAGCTCCAAATGTGCAGGGTGCTGCAGTCTCTGCGCGTTATTCAAAAAGTTCTTTGGTGTGGGCCTTTTTTGAGACTAGTGCATCAGATCGCACCGCTGCTATTTGCAACATATGTCTCAAGCGTATCTCGCATGGCCAAAACATCTCCCGCTTGGGTACCACATGCTTGACCAGACATATGTTGACCTGCCATGCAGTTTGTTAGCAAGCGTATCTAAAAGACCCACACCAAAGAACAAAGAGGACCTCTCTTTGCTCCTCATCAGCTGAGATCTCCAACCCCACTATACCTTGAGTCCTCTCTGAGACCTGCACTGAGAGGAATGAAGGTGTAGAATTAGGTGTGTCACAACCAAGTACTTGTGGGCAATCTGCTTTTGGTACACCGACGTCAGATTGTACCAGGCAAATTTCCCTGCCCCAGCTGCTGCCCCGCCGAAAGAAGTTTGCTCCCAGCCATCCACATGCCCAGCAGTTGAATGCTAGCTTGGCAAAATTGCTAGCACTTCAACTGCTGCCTTTTCAGTTGGTAGACTCTGCCCCCTTCCGTTAGTTTGTGGAATGTGCGGTTCCTCAGTGGCAGGTACCCAAACGCCACTTTTTCTCACGGAAGGCGATTCCAGCTCTCTACCGGCATGTGGAAGGCAATGTCCATGCCTTGCTGGACAGGGCGGTCAGCGGTAAGGTGCATATTACCGCTGACTCATGGTCCAGCAGGCATGGACAGGGACGTTACCTAAGTTTCACCACGCATTGGGTGACTCTGCTGGCAGCTGGGAAGGATGCAGGACAAGGTGCAGTAGTGTTGGAGGTTGTTCCGCCACCACGCCTCCAAAATGTCACTACTAATGATTGTGACACACCTCTCTCCTCCACCCCCTCCTCTTCTTCTTCCTCCATGGCCTCTTCCTGTGCTTTGTCCTCGGAACCAGCGGTGCTCCGTAGCCGTTCAAGGGGCTACGCAAGTACGCAGGCCAAAAGATGCCATGCGGTGCTTGAGCTGGTGTGCTTGGGGGACAGGAGCCACACTGGGGCAGAGGTTCTGTCAGCTCTGCAGGGGCAGGTTCAGAGGTGGTTGACGCCACGCCAACTTAAGGCAGGAATGGTGGTTTGCGACAATGGCACCAACCTCCTCTCTGCCCTCCGACAGGGACAAATTACCCATGTGCCCTGTTTGGCTCTTGTCCTTAACTTGGTGGTGCAGCGGTTCTTGGGCAGGTACCCGGGCTTACAGGATGTCCTCAGGCAGGCCAGGAAATTCTGTGTGCATTTCCGCCGGTCATATAATGCTAGTGCTCGGCTGGCGGACCTCCAAAAGGAGTTTAACCTGCCCAAGAACCGCCTAATCTGTGACATGCCCACCAGGTGGAACTCAACGTTGACCATGCTGCAGCGGCTGCACACGCAGCAGAGGGCCATCAATGAGTACCTGTGCGACTATGGCACCAGGACAGGGTCAGGGGAGCTTGGTTTTTTCCCCACGCCAGTGGGTCATGATGAGGGATGCATGCACTGTCCTGTCACCATTTGAGGAGGCCACGAGGATGGTGAGCAGTGACAGTGCATGCATCAGTGACACTGTCCCCCTTGTCCACCTGTTGGAGCACACGCTGCGTGGAATAATGGACAGGGCACTTGAGGCAGAACAGAGGCAGGAAGAGGAGGACTTCCTTAGCTCTCAAGGCCCCCTTTATCCAGACAGTGTTCCTGCGTGCCCGCCGATCACACAGGAAGAGGAGGAGGAGGAGGAGGAGGAACATTGTGTCAGTATGGAGGTGGAGCCTGGCTGTCAGGCTCCTACTTACCAGACCCGTGAGTCCGCTTGGGCAGAAGGTAGGCTCCCTTACACGTCCGACTCGCGGCCCCTGGCACACGACCGTGCGCGCGCCCCCGCACACAGGCACACACAACAGACCTGCCAGGGACACGCATGCCAGCACTGCAAGGAACGCGCACAGCGGAGCCTGCAGGAACGCGCGCGCCAACGCGCGCCGACGCACACCACCGCGAGCACCCTGCCCGCCGAGGTATGCTCTCTGACAGTGCCCCCTCCTCAAGGGCAGCCTCCGGATGCTCAGCTGGGCCAACCTGGTTGCGTGAGAGTCGTTAAAGGCTTGTAGCAGATCCTCAGCATGAAGATTACTTTCAGGCTCCCAGGAGTTATCCTCGGGTCCATACCCCTTCCACTTGATGAGATACTGGATCTGATTACGCCTTTTTGTGCAATCCAGGATTGCCTCGATTTCAAATTCCTCCTCGTTATTGATCATAATAGGCTCAGGTGGCTTGGCATTACGGTCAGAGAAAGAATTAGGAACAGCTGGTTTCAGTAGCGACACATGGAAAACCGGGTGTATTCTAAAAGAATCCGGCAGGTTGAGTTCATACGCAACGTCATTTACTTTCCTTTTTACCGGGAAGGGACCCATAAACTTAGGTCCCAGTTTCCTAGAGGGACAAGCCATCTTCAAATTAGTTGTGGATAGCCACACTTGGTTACCAGGCTCTAGGATAAGTTCCCCACGTCTTTTCTTGTCAAACATCCTTTTAAAAGATGCCTGGGACTGGGCCATGGTCTCCTGCAGAAGCTTACTATTGGTAGAGAAGAACTCCATTGTTTCAGTCACTGCAGGAAGGGCACATTCTGGGATAGAGCTGGGTAGGAAGGAGGGATTGAATCCATAGTTGGCAAAGAATGGCGTTTGGTTGATGGCTGAATGCAGAGAGTTGTTATAAGAAAATTCTGCGACTGGTAACAGGGACACCCAGTCATCTTGAGAAAATGCTGAAAAGCAACGGAGGTATTGCTCCAGAGTTTGGTTAGTTCTCTCCGTCTGGCCGTTTGTCTGGGGGTGATAGGCCGAAGAGAATGCCAGCTCAATTTCAAGAGCACCGCACAGTGCTTTCCAGAACCGGGAGGTGAACTGGACACCACGATCTGACACAATATTAGCGGGAACCCCATGTAGTCTCACTATTTCCTTGACAAAGATCTTCGCCGTTTCTACGGCCGTGGGTGTACCCTTCATGGGGAGGAAATGTGCCATTTTGGACAGTCTATCAATAACAACAAAGATAGTAGAGAAGCTTTCGGATGGGGGTAGTTCTACGATGAAATCCATCGAGATCATTTTCCAGGGCCTGTCAGGAATTGGTAAGGGTTTCAATAAGCCCCAGGCCCTTGTGCGGTTACTCTTGCTCCGGGCACAAGTGTGGCAGGAACTGACATAATTCCTACAATCTTCAGTCAATTGTGGCCACCAAAAGGTGCGCTGCACCAGTTCGGTTGTCTTCCGGGCCCCGAAATGACCTGCCAGCTTGTGGTCGTGGCACAACTCCAGTACCGGCACCCTAAGATTCTCAGGAACCATGATCTTGCCTTCGTGCCAAAGCAACCCATCACTTAGGCTGGTCCCAGTAGGTTGGGGAATTTCTGAGGAGGCTTGCCTTATTCTGGAGATTAAATCTCCCTGAAGAAGTAAAAAATTTCCCGCAGGCAGGATAGTGTCCGGAGGGGCGGTTTCTTTGGAGTCATGAAACATTCGTGACAGTGCATCTGGTTTCACATTTTTAGAGCCAGGTCTGTAAGTGATGTGAAATAAGAAGCGGGAGAAGAAGAGTGCCCATCTGGCCTGTCGTGGTTTTAGTCTCTTGGCAGATCTCAAGTATTCCAAGTTTTTGTGGTCAGTATAGATTAGAATAGGATGTACAGCACCCTCCAGAAGATAGCGCCACTCCTCCAGAGCCGTCTTGATGGCCAAAAGCTCCCGATCTCCCACATCGTAATTCCTTTCAGACATAGAGAGTTTGCGAGAGAAGAATGCTATTGGGAACAGAAGAGCCTTGGGGCCCTGGCGTTGGGAGAGTACTGCCCCTACTGCGATTTCTGAGGCATCGACCTCTAGCACAAATTGCACGGCAGGGTTAGGGTGCTTGAGGATAGAAGCTGAGGTGAACAGACCCTTTAATTTTTCGAAGGCCGATTGTGCCCTGGACGTCCAACAGAATCGGATTCCCTGCTTTGTTAGTTCCGTAATGGGAGAAAATTTTAGATTTTAGAAAAGTCTTTAATGAATTTCCTGTAAAAATTGGAAAATCCTACGAAGCGTTGGACCCCTTTCCTGTCTGTAGGTGCGGGCCAATCCAGGATGGCGGACACCTTCTGTGGGTCCATCTTAATACCTTCAACTGAAATGATGAGTCCCAGGAATTGGATACATTGGAGTTCAAACTCGCATTTGTCGAGTTTAGCGTATAGTCCGTGTTGCCTGAGCCGAGCAAGGACATTCCGGACGTGCCTGCAATGATCAGCCAAGGAAGAGGAAAAAATGAGAATGTCATCAAGGTAAACGATGACGTAGAGATCCAAAAATTCCCGGAAAATGTCGTTCACAAAATATTGGAATGTGGCTGGGGCATTACAAAGACCGAAGGGCATAACGAGATACTCGAAATGCCCAAAACGAGTGCGAAAAGCGGTCTTCCACTCGTCTCCCTCTCGGATGCGGATTAGGTTATAGGCTCTGCGAAGATCCAATTTCGTGAAGACCCTTGCAGTTCCCAGCCTTTGGAATAACTCAGGCACCAGGGGTAGCGGGTAGCGATTTTTAATCGTTATCCTGTTTAATTCTCGGTAATCGATGCATGGTCGAAGAGAATGATCCTTCTTCTCTACAAAGAATAAGCCGGCACCGGCCAGGGAAGTGGACGGGTGGATAAACTTCTTCTTTAAATTTACATCTAAATATTGTTTCAATGTGTCCAGCTCCTGCTCAGTCAATGGAAAGATCCTGCCGAAGGGTACCTCGGTTCCGGGTAGCAACTCTATAGGACAATCGTAGGGCCTGTGTGGAGGTAGTATCTCTGCACCTTTCTTGCTGAATACATCCGAGAAATCTCGGTAGGGCTCTGGGATAGCTTGGAGCAGGTTGGCATCAGGATGTAAGCAGAGAAGCTGGGGAACCTCAAGGTCAGCTCATTGCAGACAGTGTTGTTGACTGTACTCTGAGAGAAACTCAATACTTCCAGTGGCCCAGTTGATTTGGGGGTTGTGAACCTGCAGCCATGGCATTCCAAGAATGACTGGGAAGAGAGGTGAGGAGATAGCATCCAAACAGAGATATTCCCGGTGCTGAGGGCCCATAATAGCTTCTAAGGGAACGGTCTCTTGAATGACCGGGCTGGAACGGAGGGCGGAACCGTATGCAAGATGAACAGCCAGGCTTTGGGTCTTGGGTCGAAGAGGTATGTCATGTTGAGCAGCAAAGGTCAGGTCGACGAAGCAACTGCAGGCTCCAGAGTCAATGATGACTGGAACATGGATAGCCTTTCCGGGAAGCTGCAAAGTGACAGAGATAGTTAGATGCGTACTTGGTTTTGGCATAATAGTGGCACAGGTACGAACAGCGGGACGACACTTACGCGTCTTGTTGGGGCAAACGCTGGCGTAGTGCCCTGGTTCCCCACAGTAGAGACAAAGGTTATGAGCCCGTCTGCGTAACTTCTCTTCAGGAGTCAAAGAGGGATGAAGCAGGCCAAGCTGCATGGGTTCTGGGACATCAAAAGCTGGAACAGGTGGTGGAGCGGAGGGCCTACTGGGAGGACTGGGAACTTGTGGAAGCATCCAGGTGGGTCGAAAGGTACTGGTGGATCTCTCGGTGCGTCGTTCTCTCAGCCGACGGTCAATCTGAATGGACAGGCTGACTAATTCTTCCAAAGTCTGAGGCACCCCGACCCGTGCTAGCTCATCCTTGAGTGGGTCAGACAAGCCCATCCTAAACTGGTGGCGCAGGGCTGCGTCGTTCCATGCCGTATCAGAGCTCCAGCGCCTGAATTCAACAGCGTAGTCCTCTGCCGCTCGACGGCCTTGACGGAGGGAGTGCAGGGTGGCTTCAGCAGTTGCAGTTCAACAGGGGCATGTAATTACAATTCTTGATCTAATATTTCACAGCAGGGCCCATTTCTGCGCCCACCAAGAGCGAGTGAGGACTTACAGTGTTGTGGCACCAGCACCAAAGGCCCAATTTTTCTGCCCCTGCTCAACAGGGGCATGTAATTACAATTCTTGATCTAATATTTCACAGCAGGGCCCTGTGAGGGCTTACAGTGTTGTGGCCACAACAACACCTAAGGCCCAAATTTCTGCTGAGTATATAGGGCAGGCCCCTACTTTCAAACATCTAACTTACAAACGACTCCTACTTGCAAACGGAAGGAGACAACAGGAAGTGAGATGAAATCTACCCCTAGGAAGGGAAATTCTCTCCTGTAAGAGTTAATATGGGAAAAACATTTCTCCTTTCCACTGATGCTTTCCAATCCTTGTTCCACAAAAAACCCCAAATTTTCAAAAAACATTTGTGATTGGGACAAAAAGTGAGGTGAAATCTTCTGAAGAGGAGGACAGACAGCAAAACAAATGTCACAGGGGTGATAACCCTTCCCTATGTTTTCCAAAAAGCTTAAAAAAGATTTTTTGGCTGGAGCTAAACACGTTAAAAATGTACCCGTTCAAAATTACAAACAGATTCTGCTTAACAACAAACCTACAGTCCCTGTCTTGTTTGCACTACCTGTATACTGCTGTTCAGAGTATATAGGGCCTGGTGGCCCCACACCTTTCCTTATTTTAATTTGGGTGTGGGGTTCCCCTTAATATCCATACAAGACCCAAAGGGCCTGGTAATGGACTGGGGGGTACCCATGCCGTTTGTCTCACTGATTTTCATCCATATTGCCAGGACCCGACATTACATTTTAACCACTTCCCTACCCGCCCATAGTCATATGACATCCACAGATGGGATCTCCCATCCTGGGTGGACGTCATATGACGTCCTGGGATTCCCGGGCGTCTAGGGGGCGCGCGTGCGCCGCCGGGAGCGCGCGTGCCCGCCGCGTTCCTCGGGACCCGGTGCGTGTACCCGGCGGCCGCGATGTCCGCCGGGCACCCGCGATTGCCCGTTAACCGGGCCGGCATGTGGATCTGTGTGTGTAAACACACAGATCCACAGCCTGTCAGCTCTGAGGAGAGCGATCTGTGTTCCCAGAACGGAGGAACACTGATCAGTCTCCTCCCCTAGTGCGTCCCCTCCCCTTTAAGTTAGAATCATTCCCTAGGAAACATATTAACCCCTCCCCGCCCCCTAGTGGTTAACCCCTTCACTGCCTGTCACATTTACACAGTAATCAATGCAATTTTATAGCATTGATCGCTGTATAAATGTGATTGGTCCCAGAAATGTGTCAAAAGTGTCCGATGTGTCCGCCATAATGTCGCAGTCACCAAAAAAAATCGCGATTGCCGCTAAAAAAATTAAAAAATATATTTTTTTTAAAAATGCCATAAATCTATCCCGTATTTTGTAGACGTTATAACTTATGCGCAAACCAATCAATATACGCTTATTGCGATTTTTTTTTACCAAAAATATGTAGAAGAATACGTATCGGCCAAAACTGAGGAAAAAATGTGTTTTTTAAAAAAAATATTGGGATATTTATTATAGCAAAAAGTAAAAAATATTGTGTTTTTTTCAAAATTGTCGCTCTTCTTTTGTTTATAGCGCAAAAAATAAAAACCGCAGAGGCTATCAAATACCACCAAAAAAAAGCTCTATTTGTGGTGAAAAAAGGACGTCAATTTTTTTTTGGGTACAACGTCGCACGACCGCGCAATTGATGTTTAAAGTGCGACAGCGCTGAAAACTAAAAATTGGCCTGGGAAGGTGAAATTGCCCGGTATTGAACCGGTTAAACCCGCAAGCAGTTTTAAATGAGATTTTTTCCTTTAAAAATGACATTTTGTGCAGGGACTGTTCTAAACACGAGAAACACGCGCCACTTTACAGACATACTATAGACACCCCCCAGGTACGATATTTAAAGGAATATTTCACTTTTTTTTTTTACTTTAAGCATCATTAAAATCACTGCTCCCGAAAAAATGTCCGTTTTTAAAAGTTTTTTTTGCATTGATACATGTCCCCTGGGGCAGGACCCGGGTCCCCAAACCCTTTTTAGGACAATACCATGCAAATTAGCCTTTAAAATGAGCACTTTTGATTTCGAACGTTCGAGTCCCATAGAAGTCAATGGGGTTCTAACGTTTGTGCAAATTTTCGGTCCGTTCGCAGGTTCTGGTGCGAACCGAACCGGGGGGTGTTCGGCTCATCCCTAGTGGTGAAGAGTCTAAAGATGAGCTCGGGTGTGTTATTTGGATATACCGTATTTATCGGCGTATAACATGCACAGGCGCATAACATGCACCCTCACTTCAAGAGGGAAGTTTAATTTTAAATAAAGAACTATGAAGCAAAATAAGGGTCAGTCAGTGCCCATCTGCAGCCTCACCATTGCCATGAATGCAGCCTCACCATTGCCATCAGTGCAGCCTCATCCATGCCTATCTGCAGCCTCGGAGAGGACAGGGAGGAGGTGGGATGAGCACCAACAGATTACATACAGCAGAATCTTCTGTTTGCTCGGCGGCCTCTTTAATACAAAGTCATCCAATGCCAGCCTAGGAGACGGGACTTCCTATTAAAGAGGCCGCCGAGTAAACAGGAGATTCTCCTATATGTAATCTGTTGGTGCTTGTCCTACCTCCTCCCTGTCCCCTCCGAGGAACGATAAATACAGTATATCTCTTTTGTGGCCCCCCCTAGGAATTGCGTGGCACTCTGGGATTTGTTGGGGGCCACAAAACATATATATATTAATATATATATATATATATATATATATATATATATATATATATATATATATATCCAAATTACCAGTGGGGCCAAATGAAACCGGACCATGGGCCGCAATTGCCCTGCAGGCCGGACTTTGGACATGGCTAATTTAAACTGATTGTAAACTCAATTTAAAAAAAACAACAAACAAGTGTATACGTACCTGCTCTGTGCAATTGCACAGAGCAGCACCAAACATAATCTTCTCAGATCCCCCAGTGACGCCCCTGGCTCCTCTTCTTCTTGTTATGCCCCTATAGCAAGTCGTTTGCTATGGGGCCACATCTGCATGTTTGCTCCTGAGCCATGCTGACTGTACCCATAGACACATATAGCATGGTTCAGAATTCCCCCTACTCCCTCGTCACAGGATTTGATTGACAGCCACAACAAAACCCGTGAGACCAGGAAGTGAGAGGGAAGAGCCACTGCAGATAAGCCCCCCGCCCGCAGACCCCGACAACCACTGGCCAGCAGTGGCGGCCTGTCCATAGGGGGCGCTCAGGCGCCACCCCCCCATCTGTTAAAAAAAAATTGTCACTTTAAGAGTGACCGGGCGCCGGACATGCGGCGGTCTATGGGAAGCTGATTGCAGGCTGGGAAGCTGATTTGTCCATGTTTAGGGTGTGGTCAGGGCACACTCAATGCACCTGCAAACACCCCTACTCTACTCTGATTTGCTAATATGCCAGATTAACTGGCTAGGATTGGCACAGCGGGGACCGGAGGAGAGGACAGTGGGCGGTGTGTGTTTCCTCATTGACACTGTCTGTGTCTGACATCATCATGTGGGGGTGGAGTCAACTCTGGGACCGGAGGAAAGGACACTGAGCACTCGTCACACTCACTTCTGGTTTTCCGGCCACAGGATTCAGATGAGCAGAGTGGCGTCTGAAGGTAAGTGCTGGACAGGAATGTATTTGCCCACCCCCGGGCCGCTCTGATGGCCAGTAAAGGCTGCACCACTTCTGCTGCCCACAGCAGTCATGGCACTGTGTCAGGTTGTATCACTATCTGCTTGTCGCCTCAGCCACCTGTCCAATCGACATTTTCTGAATCCTCCTCCCATTTGTTTTAGCACAGGCATCCAAACCCTGTCCACACTCCAGCCTTCTGAATGCACTGGGGGGGTTGTGCAGACTGGGGGGGGGGTTGTGCAGACCCGCACACCCGGGGGGGGGTAATTGTGCAGACTGGGGGGGGGGTAATTGTGCAGACGGGGGTAATTGTGCAGACTGGGGGGGGTAATTATGCAGGATTTGTGAGACATGCTATATACCAGGCTTTGTGTGAAATGCTATATACCAGGCTTTGTGAGAAATGTTATATACCAGGCTTTGTGCAAAATGCTATATACCAGGCTTTGTGAGACATGCTATATACCAGGATTTGTGAGAAATGTTATATACCAGGCTTTGTGAGACATGCTATATACCAGGCTTTGTGCGAAATGTTATATACCAGACTTTGTGATACATGCTATATACCAGGCTTTGTCAGAAATGCTATATACCAGGCTTTGTGAGACATACTATATACCAGGCTTTGTGCTGAATGCTATATACCAGGCTTTGTGAGACATGCTATATACCAGGCTTTGTGAGACATGCTATATGCCAGTATTTGTGAGAAATGTTATATACCAGGATTTATGAGACATGCTATATACCAGGCTTTGTGAGAAATGCTATATACCAGGCTTTGTGAGAAATGTTATATACCAGGCTTTGTGAGAAATGCTATATACCAGGCTTTGTGAGAAATGCTATATACCAGACTTTGTGAGACATGCTATATACCAGGATTTGTGAGAAATGCTATATACCAGGATTGTGAGACATGCTATATACCAGGATTTGTGAGAAATGCTATATACCAGGATTTGAGGTCTGATGGGGCAGGAATTGGGACTGATCTGAGGGGTGAAGGGACAGGAATTGGATTGATGGGCACAGTGGCTGCGTTTGATGGCACAGTGGCTGTGTTTGATGGTACAGTGGTGACAATTGATGGACACAGTGGCTGCATTTGATGGCACAGTGGCTGTGTTTGATGGTACAGTGGCGGCAATTGATGAGCACAGTGGCTGTGTTTGATGGCACAGTGGTGGTAATTGATGGGCATAGTGGCTGCATTTGATAGCACAGTGGCTGAGTTTGATGGTACAATGAGGCTGCAATCGATGGGGTTTTTTTTCAGAATTTTTCAGTTTGTTTGCGCCCCCCAAAAATTTTGAGCACCAGCCGCCCTTGCCGGCCAGGGTTGTCGGGAAGAGGACCTTGTCCCCTTCAACATGGGGGCAAGGTGCTTTGGGGTGAGGGGCAGCCCCCACATGTTGAGGGCATGCCGTCTGTATGGTTCGGGGGGGTGCTCACTCATCCCCTCCCTTTCCTGACCTGCCGGGCTGCATGCTCAGATACGGGTCTGGTATGGATTTTGGGGGGACCCCACGCCGTTTTGAAAAGAAAAATGGGAAGCCCGCTGGCAACTGATGACTCATCCAAAAACACAACTCGCAAAATTCAAATCGCAACAAAATCATGGCAAAATTGTGGTAAAAACACGCACAGCAAAAAGCACTGCAGAAACGCTCAAAAGCAACATGCATAGATGTGAATCGAGCCTTAGCGATTGGAACCCACTAAAGGGCCTGACATCGTGGCACAGATTATCCTAGGGACACAGCCTGAAAGTCATGGAAGATGGAGTGAGGCCTCGGGAGATAATAAGCATGGTATTGTACAAGAGTTAAGCTTCCTAGTATTCAAATGTCAATTATACAAATCAACATCACTGAGGGTGAGGTGACGGGTCACTGGGCTGGTGGAATCCGGTATAGGCTCAGCGGTACTGGCTCAGAAATGCAGCACCAAACAGAGAGAAGAGTTATGAATTGTCTTGAGAAACTGTTATCTATATTGTACAGAGTGTAATGAGTTAAATAATTGTGCCATGGAATACTAGGAGTTAATTGTGTTCTTTTGGAGAAGCATCGCTTTTAAGTTGGAGTGCTTGAAATAGAGGCAGTTAACAGCACACAAGCTTTTTACTTTAGAGCAACAAAAGCATAGTCCCTTCACAAGAAATTAGGTAAACAACGCTCTTCAGGACACCAGCCAATGTCCCCTTTAGCAAACACACAACTGACCTTCTAGCACAAGAGGGGTGGCAACAGCCAAAAAGTCTTTAAGATCTCTCAGAAGTCTATACACACAACATGCCCTGGAAAAGCTGGTTACCTCCTTTCAACGTCCAAGGGACACCTTTCTTCCAGTGATACCAGACTAGATCTTCAGCAGACAGCCCCTCAGTCAGCTCTCTGTAGCTTCATTATCCAGGCACCTAGGTCACCCACCTGAGACGTCAAGAACCACAAGCACATGTCAGCACAGCCCTCGAGGGCAGCAAGCCTTCCAAGCTGGACTGATCATCTCCAGGTAAAGACCTTCAGCTCAGTGTGCTTAGAGAATATATACAGTCTCCCAGTATGCCTCCAGGGCTCAGCTCCCTGGGATTGGCCAGGACTATACACATATTCATGCTGCCATCTGCATAGCACCACAAAAGATGGTAAGAAAAAGAGAAGATGGAGAAGATGAGGCCGACGGGGAGGAAAGAACAACAAAAAGAGGGAAAAGATCATCTCCACACATACCACAATTAAAATCTTCAATCTATCCAGCTCTGTATTTGATGCAAGGGACTCAGTTTTGCCCCCAAAAATCCCCCAAACCTTTTTGAGATTTTTGTGGACCTAAATAGGTATACGAGGAACCTTACCCTTAAAAGATACTTTGCTCTTCCTAAACCATCATCTAAGATGACATTAATGCTTGCAAGCACCACACCTGACAGCAATCCACTGACATTGCATTTCTAGATCTGGAGAGCTTATACCTAGAGGGGGCCTGCGAGGACTTGCAATGGAACCAGAACTTACAGCTCTCATGGAAAAACAGATCTCACACACACAGATTTTAAACCCAAGTCCTCCTTCCATCCACACTGGCCAAAAGGAAAGTTAATTCCAGTTTTCTATGAAGTGGTGATGGATGAGATTAAAAAGATCTGCCAAAAAAGTCATCCGAATGGCAAATTTGAACACACTCTGGATAAGGATCGGGAAGTCCCGAAAGAAATCATCAAGAAGTTCCAGGATAGAGAGGATATTATTATTAGGCAAGCTGACAAATGTGGTGGTCTAGTCATCCAAGATCGGGATGACTTTACAACAGAGGCCTTGAGACTCTTAGGCGATAAGGACACCTATCAGAAACTCCCAGCCGATCCACTATCAGGATTCAGCACTACTCTTGAACTACTTCTCAATCGAGCCAGAGAGAATGGAGTCATCACCAAAAGTGAACACCTGTTTCTAAATAAGCCACATCCACTAACACCCCACTTCTATCATATTCCCAAGATTCACAAAGATCAGATTAACCCACCTGGCAGACCCATCATTGCTGGGATTGACAGCATAACAAGCAATTTAGGGTGTTACATCGATCACTTCCTAAGGGACTTGATAACACAACTTCCATCCTTTGTTAAAGATTTAGTACATATGCTTGAGATCCTTTCAACCTTCCCCTGGCAACCCCACTATAAGTGGCTTTAATTAGACGTATCATCACTTTACACCTCCATCTGACACGAATATGGTGTCAAGGCGGGCAAATACTACTTATCCAAGAGCAACCTACACCCTCTACAAACCAAATTCCTCATCGACTCCATTGAGTTTTGTCTAACCCACAATTACTTCTCCTATGTGGGAGAGTATTACAGACAAACTAGAGGGACAGCCATGGGAGCCAGATTTGCCCCAAGCTATGCAAATCTCTTCATGGGCCTCTGGGAAGACATCTCAATCTGGGCTAACAATCCCTTCAAGACTCAGCTTGCTCTCTATACTAGATATATAGATGCTATCTTGATCATTTGGGATGCATCTGATACAGAGTTAAACAAATTTCTCGAGTACTGTAATTCTAATCCGTTTGGTATATCATTCACCCACGTTGTCAATGACACTTCACTCATGTTTCTAGACCTTGAACTGCAGGTAGATAAAGAAGGCATGATCTTTTCCAAAACCTATTTTAAGCCAAGTGCTGGGAACTCCTATCTTCATGCGAAAAGCCACCATCACCCAAAGTGGACTCATAACATTGCTTATGGGCAATTCTGAAGACTAAAAAGAACATGTACCAGAAAAAGTGACTATGAGAAGCAAATGTCTATCCTAAAAAGGAAATTCCTAGAGAAAGGCTATATAGAAGATCTCATAGAACAAGCCTTCTCTAAATACTAGATACAATATGACGAAAACCCCTCAGACAATATGGTGATAGATGCCAACATAACTTGAAAAAACAACAAACAAGACTCATCCAACTCCATTAGATTCAGTACTCAATATAATACAAAGGCATGCGATATCCAAAGAGCAATGCAGCGTAATTGGAACATCCTCAAACAAGATCCTATCTTAAATCAAGCCCTGCCATCCAGACCTGAAGTTGTATTCCGCAAATCTAAAGATCTTAGAAGTTTCTCCAAAAACAATAAAGACTGCCACTGATCCCTGGTCATCCATTTTTGACCAAAAAAGGAAACTACAAATGTGGAGTCAGAAACTGTGGAGTTTGTGCATATATGTCACACCCTAAAAAAGAGGTCATGGGGTACGATGGCCACAGCCATAGAATCGGTCAGTTTATCAACTGTGGCACCTTGCATTTGGTCTATGGTATCATTTGCCCTTGTGGTCTTCTTTATGTTGGGCGCTCAAACGCCCTTTAAGAGTAAGATTCAGTGAACACAAATACAGTATTATTAACAGTAATGTGTATGATCATCATATAAAAAACAGGAAGAGACACAACTATTCAGTCCATAGACACTTTAAGGAGTGCCAAAATGGAAATCCAACAGGCTTACAAGTGTTTGGCATAGAAGCCATGAAAAAAGATGATGATACGGGAAGAAGATTCCAGAGACTCTGCAAACGAGAATCTTTTTGGATCTTCACACTTGGCTCCTTGGCTCCCGTTGGGATGAACGAAGACCTCAAAGTCCATGGGGTTGTCTAAATGCGCAATTACAAACAGTGTGCATACAGATTGTCTCTAGAACCTCCCCCTCCCTTCCTACTCAGTTCACCTTTGGTCCAGCTGTGTATGTTACATTTACATCTATTTGTAACATTCGCTCATTGATCAATATACATCTGTGCTTATCTCTGTAATCACATGCTCTTGCAGCTCGATACACCTCATGCATTTATTTCATTTCAGTAATCACTATCATGCAATCACATTAGAAGTGGTGTGAATGATACCACTACCATTTAGATTAAATGAGATACATTAGAATAGCTAAGTATTAGATACCCTGTATGCATGGTGTAATTTTACAACTCCTAAATCCATTTTGAGGCTAGACCCACATTTCCACCCCTTTCTTTTACTCTGCACTAACACACTCCCCACAGCTGTCAGCTCTTTTGGCACTCTGCAGGCCATTGCACTGGCAGGGGAGGCGCTGATGGTTGTACCACAGACTGGGCTGATCTTTGAACATAAGTGCCATCTCCATTTAATGTGGCCACGCCTATACACAGTCAGAACAGCCTACAGAGATTTGGCTCCCTGTGGACCACCGTCTGGCCAGGCCAGCCACTATAGAATAGGATGGCCATTGGACGTGGGAGCGGCCTCTGGAATGCACGGCCATGCCTACATGCACGATGGCGTGCGTTCCAGAGAGCAATCTTTCCACTTCCTAGGTTTGACATCACGGGTCACAAGGTTGTTTCATGGACCCGTCCATCTCAGTCCTATACACACACCTGCATTCTGATTTAAATGCTGCCTGTTTTCACACAGCTGTAGTCTGCTAGCACTCCTCTTGCAACACAGGACAGCTCTCTGCTAGAAGGATTGCAGAACTCCCAGAAGGACTGCCTTTAGCCTGCAGCTGATATGTATGGGCTGCAGCCTCACAACAAGTCCAAAAGCAAGTTAGTAATATGGATGATTCAATTCATTCTATTCCTTCTATACCTACTGATACTGTTATGTCTGCATTTTATCAGTATATTGGGTCATTCCCTCCGGGTCCTTCTTTCTGTGTCATTGATATCTCAGTAGGAACAGATGACAGACAAACAACATACCAACCATTCATTCTACGGCATGTAGGTAGGTGCCATCCAAATTCCCCCCTATTTCCCTACTAGTCTGTAAACTCACTTTATTTGCTGTAGGCACTCTCACAGGTTCAAACCCTTATGCACACCTTTACATGCATGCGTTTTAATATACACAGGTGCGTCTACACAAGTACTTTTCCAATCTTGTCACCACTGAATATACACTAGTGACTTCCATTCTGTAGAATATATGCATTTTTCTTTGTGTATGCATATATGTTGGTATATGTATGTGAATATGTGCGTTTATGCGTGTACATATTTAATTGTGTGTATATATATATATATATATATATATATATATATATATATATATATGCACCTGTGTTTAAACTCTAAACTATTAAGCCGTGTACACACGACCGGACTTTTCGACCGAATGAATCCGTCGGACAATCCGACCATGTGTGGGCTTCATCGGACCTTCGGCGGACTTTTTCTGTCAAAAATCAGACGGACTTTAGATTTGGAACATGTTTCAAATCTTTCCGACGGACTCGAGAATCCGTTTGTCTGTATGCTAGGCCGACAGACAAAAAAGGACGCAAGGGCAGCTATTGGCTACTGGTATGAACTTTCTTATCCTAGTCCCTTCGTACGTCATCACGTTCAAACCAACAGACTTTCTAACGGACTTTAGTTTGTTTTGTGTGGGCAAGTGCAGTTGTTCAAAAGTCCGTCGTAACTCCTTCGAAAGTCCGTCGGAAAGACCGTCGAACCTTTGATGCTGAAAAGTCCGCTAGTGTGTACGCGGCATAACTGTGTTTTAGTGAACCCACTATAGAAAGTAGAGCTAATGGCTTACGGTTTTAATGGTTCACTGCTCGAATAACTTTTGAGTATGTTTTAGTAACACTTTTAAAAGAATAATAATAATTTTCAGCTCCTAATGGTTTTTTAATAATAATTTTTAATGGTTTACAATGGCTTTCAATGCCCTAATGTTTTAATGTTTTAATGCTTCAATACCTTAATGACTCCATGTTCTAATGTTTTATAACATTTTTCATACGTCTTTTGTCTGTAATTACAATGTATAATGTATAATTTCAACACTTTGTACACATGTGCCTTCTACATGAACCTTAATTATACACCCATACATTTGGTATTTATCTCATCTAGAGCATTGTGATGCGGATACCTCTAGAGTAAAACAGAATACATCACCTACTATGTGATACATCTTTGAATCAACCATTCCTCTTCATGTGTATCTACCACACCCTACAGATTTTCTTTTTCTTCTTCTTCTCTCCAAGGCTCTGATGAAGAGGGAAAACCTTGAAATGCATTAGCCTACCTTGGGCTTTTGTGTAAGAGAACTGCTCTGGTGCACACACGTGTGCATGCGCACGCTCATGGGCAACAGCGGACTAACAGGGTGCTGATGCGCGAGCACGTGCGCAACGGACTGCGTGCACACGCAAGAGCGTGTCCCTAACGCCAGTTCGCGCCAGACGGCCTATTTAAAGGGGGCCCTGACTCACAAACAGCGTTGACTGGTCTTCAGCTGTATCCTGATCTTTTGATTTCTGTTGTACTCTGCCTGATACCTGTTGCTGAACCCGGCTTACCCTGACTCTGTTACATTCCTGATTACTGGTTCCTGATCTCAGCTTCCATTAGACCTTGCTTCTGCTCATGCCTTTGTACTGCGATGCCCGCCTGTAACCGAACCCAGCTATCCTTGAGACCCTGCTCCTGCTCTTCACCTGGCTCAAACACTGCCTGTTGTCCTGCCTGTGCCACTGAGCCTACAACTCCATCTGCAAGTTCTGCAAGCTTACACTTACAGGCACTTGTGTTCCTCCTGGCCTTAACCACCATCTGTTCCACCTTCAGTGGGGCTTGGGCTGGAGATAAAAGGGAGGCCCACCTCGTCATATCAGACTCCTACCAGGTACATGAAATTTGCCCTTGCATGGGCATAATTAATTATTATTTTTTTAATTAATATCTTGTAACCCATTTTAATGAATTCGTAGTAATTTCTTTGTATTTATCTACTTTGTCTATGAATAAGTCATATCCCTTTGAGTCATGCGTTATATCACGTGCCTTCCACCCTCTTTTTTTCACGTTGCATCTCCACACCTATGATGCAGAAAGTTCTCACAGCTTTTCTGGACAGCAGAGGGAGCAAACAGACTAGCAGCAGCTGAGAACACTTGACCAGTGTAGGAACTAATATCCCCAACTCCCACTACCCACTCTTTATTTACTACTCCCCTTTTCCCTTTCTTATCTATAATAATTAGATAACACACACAGGAGTTGTTTTGGAGTAAAAAACCGGCCATAGCAGCCTCCTTTATTATAAAAGTATAAAACCAACTTTTAAATAACTTTAAATAACTCTTTTAATAAACATTTTGTACAACTATGTATAACTTTTAACTGACAGTTCTTACACCTCCCAATCTTTGGTCTTCTGATGGCACTCTTAACTTCACCTCCTCCATTTCAAAAACTTCACCAAACACCATACACTGCGGTACATAATTTTACCATACCAGGCCACCAGCCGTATTTAAATCAGCACGGTGACAACACCCTTCCCGCAGTGTAACATCTGTCTTCCAGCCTAGCCTTCCGCTGTAAGAACAGAACACACCAGAGGGGCACAGAATACTGAAAGCCCCCCACCATTTACCATCACCTCTTTGCATTTTGTACCACCATCAGAGACCAAAGATGCCGCCACAGCCCGCAAGGATGACCCCTTAGCCTTAAGGGCACCTCCACACCCGCAATGCCCTCTCAATGCCATCCTGAAGCCCGAGAGCCCAAATATCAATGCCTACTGCGGTAAGGTGCACCCCATCTCCCCTTAGGTACATCCCCACATTAACCTCCAACTCCGTGTGCCTCACCACCAATCCCCCATTATTAACAACAAACTTTCCAATTGCCTTGTTTACTTTAATTCTTGCTTTGTTGATCCTAGGTACCGATCTAGCCATGCGCCATGACGTCCTTGCCACTATGTCAGACCAAACTATGATCATGCCCGGGAAGGCCACCCGAAGTGCCAAAAAGTCGCACTTAACGGCCGACACCAGTTCCCTGGTAGATCGGACCCCCAGATCATTTCCTCCTGCATGTACCACTAAAACATCCGGGGGTCGATCGAGTCGAGCGTATCGTTCAACTTCCTGAACAACTCTACCCCACCCCATGCCTGGAAAGCCCAACCAGCGAATACATGCCTCCCTCCTGGAAAACCCCAGTTGCCTGCCTTCTGGTCTGACGTCCCCCCTTTTTGCACCCCAGAAAACATAGGAGTGCCCCAAGATCCAGACGAGGCGTGGTTGACCCCCATCTGCAAAGACATAACACAACAGAAGACAAATTGAAACATGTGAACTTCCCCCACCCCTGTCTTCAAATGCATGTGATCATAATATATCTATATATTTTTTTTTTTATACCGCATCTGATGACAATTGAGGGCGCACATAAGACTGGAACCTCTTGGATTCCCAGCTCCCAATCCTCTTGATTGCTGCCTCATCCAACCCACACCTGGCAGCTTCAGTAGCCGCCCCGATGCGGAAGGAGTGTGAGGCGAATTGCCTACTATCCAACCCTGCAGCCCCAATGCATTTTCTAAACACTGCAATGCATTGAAACCTGGATAAGAAAGTTCTATCTTCATGCACAAACAACGGCCCTTCCCCAACCGGGCGAATTAGCAGAAATTCTTCAACTACTTGAACCGGGCAAATTCCCGACCCTGGTAACCTGAACAGCTGCACTTTTACCCCTTTTCCGGCTTGGTCTGTTTTAGACCTGCACAGTTTCAGCGACACCCTATCCCGTTTTACTTCCACATCCTGCATCTTCAAACCCCCTGCTACTTGTTTTGCTGGACTCACCAACTCACCCACCCGAAACGCTCCAAAAAACGCGATGGAAAAAACCGCCTTGAACAAAATCACTTCATAACCCGACTTACATACCCCACCTAATTTATTACACAATACCTGCAATAATGAAAAAGACACCGGCCTCCTCGAATCCTTCTTCGCATGGCTCTTCCTATAACCTTTTAAGGCCTGTTTTACCCAGAAATCCTTGGTAAAATCAGTCAGGCCCTGTAACTTAAATAAAAAGGCCAACCCCGCCAATTTCCGCTCAGTTGCGGACACTGAACCACCCCCCTCCATGTGTCGTGACACAAAATACACTACCAACAACCTCAAGTCCAGCCCTCCCGGCCCGGCGTCCGCCAGCCGTGTAAACGTGGCCCATTCCGACCACACTTTACTATATGCCGCCCATGTCGACCCACTCACCGATTTCCTGATCCATCCTGCGGCGATTCCGATACCGTCTCCCAAAGCCACCCCGGACAAGGAATCCCCTCTGCTTCCGCGGCGGGCGCCAGCTCCCTGAATCTGTCCCACTGGAACCGAGACAAGGAATCAGCCAAAGTATTATCCACGCCCGGGATATGCACAGCATATAGAAAAACATTAAGTTGTAAGCACCTCAACAACAGGTGACACAACAATCGTATTACCGGCGGGGATGATGCCGATAGCCGATTGATGACCTGAACTACCCCCATATTGTCACAATTTAAACGTATTTTCAAGTTCCGCCACCTCTCCCCCCACAATTCTACTGCTAATACCACCGGGAATAATTCCAGTAGCACCAGATTCCGAGTAAATCCCGACTCCACCCAAAACTCAGGCCATGCCTCCGCACTCCACTGCCCTTGGAAAAAGGCCCCATACCCCGTAGATCCCGCGGCGTCCGTCACCAAATCCATGTCACAATTACTTACCGGTCCTTCCATCCACACCGAACGCCCGTTGTAGCTTTCCAGGAACGTGTGCCACACCTTCAGGTCCTCCCTATGTTCCCTGGTAAGCCTGATAAAGTGGGTCGGAGACTGTATCCCCGCTGTGGCAGCTGACAACCGGCGGCAAAAAACTCTACCCATTGGAATAATGCGACACGCAAAATTCAACTTACCTAAAAGGGATTGTAATTGCCGCAGCTGCACTTTCCTTTTTTCCATCATGTCCCTGACGTCCCTTTTTAACCCGTCCACCTTATCCCCTGGCAACCTGCACTCCATGTCTCTGGTATCTATTTCGATGCCCAAAAAACTCAACCTTGTCGTCGGGCCCTCCGTTTTATCCGCTGCCAATGGTACCCCAAACTTACCTGCAATGTGTTCCAAGGTTGCCAACAGCATCGTACACCCCTTAGACTCACGAGGCCCCACGCAGAGAAAGTCATCCAGGTAATGTATCACTGAATCCATCCCTGACACATCCCTAATCACCCATTCAAGGAATGAGCTAAACAGCTCAAACTTGGCGCAAGATATCGAGCAACCCATTGGCAGGCACTGATCGACGTAAAATTCCCCCTGCCAACAGCAACCCAACAGCCAAAAGCTGTCCGGATGTACTGGAAGCAAACGAAATGCCGCCTCAATGTCTGATTTTGCCATGAGTGCCCCCTGACCGTAATGCCTCACCCATCCCACCGCTGCATCGAACGATGTGTACGACACTGAACAATCTTCAGGATTGATACCATCATTCACAGATGCCCCTTTTGGAAACGAAAGGTGGTGAATAAGGCGAAACTTGTTTGGTTCCTTTTTAGGCACCACTCCCAACGGTGACACTACTAAATCCTGTAACGGCTTAGTTGCAAAAGGCCCACTCATGCGCCCCAACGCAACCTCCTTGGCCAGTTTTTCCGAAACCACCCCAGGATTCTGCAGTGCAGACCGCAAGTTCTTGGCCATCGGAGGTATAGCTGCCAGCGAACATGGAATTCTGAAACCCACTGAAAAACCCTCCCCCAACACCCTCGCTGCCTCTCTGTCCGGGTACCTATTTAAAAAAGGCCGCATCCTTACCTCCATCACTGGCGTTGTCCCTCTTCTGAGCAGGCTCCCCTGACTTCTTTCCTTTTTTGAAGCAGCGTGACAAAGCGTGGTTCCCCCCACATCCTGAGCATTCATGTTTAAAACGACAGGATCCCCCAAACTTGCAGGATCCTTCGTTAAACTGCCAACACACCCCAAATTTTTTCCCGGCCGGGAGTCCAGAGGTAGACTATCCCCCGGCCCCCCCATGAAAAGGCTGGTTTGGTACCCTGGCGGAAGACATCAAACGCATCCATAAGCTGATATCCTTATGGTCCCACCTAAGAGCTGGCCTCACCGCCCTACGTTGCCTAAATTGCTCGTCGTATCGAAGCCACGCAGTGCCCCCATACACCCTATGCGCCTCGCCTATGGCATCCATGTAGCAAAACAACGCAGAGCAATGCTCCGGGTTCTTTTCGCCAATTACACTCGCCATAATGGCGAATGCCTGTAACCAATTACCAAAGGTCCTAGGGATCAAACGATACCTTCGCTTCTCCTCATCCTCTTTTTTGGAATTGTCCGGCTTTACCCGGTCCAAGTTGAACTTCTCTAACGGTAACAAGGAAAAAATTTACACATACTCACCTTTTACTATTTTCTCCCGCACTTCTTGTTTTAAATGTGCTCCCAGCGGGCCCTCATAGCAGACGTACACTTCGCATTTTGCCGCATCTGCTATCCTGACCACATCCTTCCTGACCACCACTGCAGATTCCCCCGTGGTGGCGTTTCCCGACACCCCTGCGTCTGAGTTGGCGACAGCCTCACCCCATGTCCCCGTTGTCCCCCCAACACCCGACGTCTCCACCTGCCCTCCAACCCACGGTGCCACTATCGCCGGCGCCGTCTGGTTGGTTGCAAATCGCTGAACCAAATCCCTTAATCCTCCCAGCAATTCCTGTAATGGTCCCCCTGTCCCGACGGCGACAGGCTGAACGCCCGTCCCCCCTAGGCCAGGCGGTCCCCCCGCCGCGGCCCCTACAGCTCCACCAGGAGCCGTCGTGTCCCCCCCATCACCCCTATCTAACCAATTACCACCATCAACATTGATAACAGAATTAGGTAAAACATGTGACTCACCAGGCTGACTGGGTCTGCTCCCCATCGCCGCTGCACTGGACCCTCCAGATGGTGCGATGTCCTGGCGCACGTCCTCCTCCGAACCCGACAGCTCTCCTTCTGACCGTACCTCCGTGGCTTGGAGCATCGGCGTGAGTAACCTCCCAGGTGAAGCCTGCCTGGGGGCTGTGGATTCCCATCTTGTGGCTGTTCTCCCCCTTTCCCTGCGACCACCTGCTGCTGTGCTCTGCTGTCCCACACTGCTGGCTCCTCTGCTGGCCCCTGGACCTCTCCTTCTGTCTTCCTCTGGCTCTCTTCCACTCCTGGCTACAGAAGGGCTGCCAGCAGCGTCAGGTAGCTGGCCTCCAGCCGTGCCCCTGCTCCTCCCCCGTCGGATCTCCCCCCTAGCAGATGCCTGTGCTGCGGGGGGGACCGCTCTGCTGCTGTCCTGTCTTCTGGGTGGCGATGCTCGGGCGCCATTACGGCCCGAAGCCCCGCCCCCCGCGCTCCGCCGTTGTGGAGGATTCCGCCCGGTCCCCCCAGGGGTGGAGGCGGCCACCCGTTTTGCTGGGGGAGCCGACGGGTCCGTTCCCGGGCTCCTATTAGGGCGAGCTGTTCTAGATGAGGGGCCTGGTGAAAAACGCTCAGGCGGCCTAGACCGCCTGGCGCATGGCGTCGCTTCCCCCCCCCGCCGGACCCCCCCGCTTCGTCTAGGAGCAATTGAGCTACCTGAGCCTGCAGCCATTCTTGTCCTCTCGTGGCCGCCGCCGTCCTCAGCCTTGCTAGGAGCAAATCAATGTCTGCCATGCTGCTGCAAATGCTTCTCTCCCCCTGTGTCCAACTTCCCCTTTTTCTGTCTCCTCACACTGCTCCTTTTATATCTCCCCACCCCTTAAGTTAACTTCAATCCCCTCCCTCTTACTTCCTTTTAATTTTTAACCCTCCGTTGTCTCCTGTTCCACCTTGTCATGCCCAGCCCTTTATTACCATTCCATACTTCCATTATCATTCCGGGCCTCCCTGAGCAGACCTAACTAGTCAAATGCAGCTGTAATGAATACAGTGAGCAACTAAATTTACCTAGTACAGCAATTGCAGCAAATTTGCCTATTAAAGCACTGCTCCACAAAACACAGTGAGCCAACACTACTGCCCTGTACACACGATCGGACATTGATCGGACATTCCGACAACAAAATCCATCTGATTTTTTCCAACGGATGTTGGTTCAAACTTGTCTTGCATACACACGGTCGCACAAAGTTGTCGGAAAATCCAATCGTTCTGAACGCGGTGACGTAAAACACGTACGTCGAGACTATAAACGGGGCAATAGCCAATAGCTTTCATCTCTTAATTTATTCTGAGCATGCGTGGCACTTTGTGCGTCGGATTTGTCTACACACGATCGGAATTTAAAGGATCGGATTTTGTTGTCGGAAAATTTTATATCCTGCTCTCAAACTTTGTGTGTCGGAAATTCCGACGGAAAAAGTCAGATGGAGCCCATACACGATCGGAATTTCCGACAACACAATCCGATCGCACTTTCTCCGTCGGAAAATCTGACCGTATGTACAGGGCATAAAACTATCTAATCCTAGCACCTACAGTTGTATGCAAAAGTTTAGGAACCCCTGACAATTTCCATGATTGTCATTTATAAATATTTGGGTGTTTGGATCAGCAATTTTATTTTGATCCATCAAATAACTGAAGGACACAGTAATATTTCAGTAGCGAAATGAGGTTTTTTGGAGTAACAGAAAATGCGCAATATGCATCAAAACGAAATTAGACAGGTGCATAAATTTGGGCACCCCAACAGAAAAATCACATCAATATTTAGTAGAGACTCCTTTAGCAAAAATAACAGCCTCTAGATGCTTTCTATAGCCTGTAATGAGCGTCTGGATTCTGAATGTATTTTGGACCATTCCTCCTTACAAAACATCTCCAGTTCAGTTAGGTTTGATGGTTGCCTAGCATGGACAGCCCGCTTCAAATCACCCCACAGATGTTCAATGATATTCAGGTCTGGAGACTGGGATGGCCATTCCAGAACATTGTACTTGTTCCTCTGCATAAATGCCCGAGTAGATTTTGAGCAGTGTTTTGGGTCGTTGTCTTGTTCAAATATCCATCCCCAGCGTAACTTCAACTTTGTGACTGATTCCTCCACATTATTCTCAAGAATCTGTTGTTATTGAGTGGAATCCATGCTACCCTCAACTTTAACCAGATTCCCAGTACCGGCACTGGCCACACAGCCCCACAGCTTGATAGAACCTCCACCAAATTTTACTGTGGGTAGAAAGTGTTTTTCTTGGAATGCTGTGTTCTTTTGCTGCCATGCATAACGCCACTTGTTATGACCAAATAACTCAATCTTTGTTTCATCAGTCCACAGCACCTTATTCCAAAATGAAGCTGGCTTATCCAAATGTGCGTTTACATACCTCAAGCGAGTGTGTTTGTGGCGTGTGTGTGCAGAAAAGGCTTCTTTCGCATCACTCTCCCATACAGCTTCTCCCTGTGCAAAGTGCGCTGAATTGTTGAAGGATGCACAGTGACACCATCTGTAGCAAGTTGATGTTGTAGGTCTTTGGAGGTGGTCCGTGGGCTGTTTTTGAATGTTCTCACCATCCTTTGCCTTTGCCTCGCCAATATTTTATGTGGCCTGCTACTTCTGGCTTTAACAAGAACTGTGCCTGTGGTCTTCCATTTCCTCACTATGTTCCTCACAGTGGACACTGACAGCTTATATCTCTGCACTAATTTTTTGTAGCCTTCTCCTAAACCATAATGTAGAACAATCTTTGTTTTCGGGTCATTTGAGAGTTGTTTTGAGGCCCCCATGTTGCCACTCTTCAGAGGAGAGTCAAAGAGAACAACAACCTGTAATTGGCCACCTTAAATACCTTTTCTCATAATTGGATGCACCTGTCTATGAAGTTCAAGGCTTAATGAGCTCACCAAACCAATTGTGTGTTCCAATTAATCAGTGCTAAGTAGTTACAGGTATTCAAATCAACAAAATGACAAGGGTGCCCAAATTTATGCACCTGTCTAATTTCGTTTTGATGCATATTGCACATTTTCTGTTAATCCAATAAACCTCATTTCACTACTGAAATATTACTGTGTCCTTCAGTTATTTGATAGATCAAAATGAAATTGCTGATCCAAACACCCAAATATTTATAAATGACAATCATGGAAATTGTCAGGGGTTCCTAAACTTTTGCATACAACTGTATCTAGGAGAGTGCTACATATCTAAAATGTTTGTAGGCAGGTGTCTATTGTATGTTGTCATGTTATTGTGATTGCCACTGTTATGGTATTTCTGGTATTGTGTCACAATATTCTGGCAGATTGCTGCAAGGGTCAGGTCATGTGACTTTTTTGTCTGCAGGGGTGTAATATTCTGTCTATATATATCCACAGAGGACCGGCCCAAGGGGAAGTCCTATGAGAATATATCTGTGAGGACCACCAGCCGTGATGTGATTGCTCTTCTTTATTATTTTCTTTCTCCAATGAGCCCGTTATTCATGGATTCACGTTCCATGGACTTTTTATTGCTATGAACTTTATCCAACTCAGGTATGGGCTGTACTAAGTTCACTATTTTCCTTGTTCAATGTAACCACTTGGGATATTGTTCTGATACGGCAGCACAACCATTCTACCAAATCACACAGAAAATTGTACGCAAACGATTATACAATTATTGGGGAAGATGTCTTGGAGAATGATGTGCAATGTATATGCAGCTTTCAAGTTTGGCAGTAAAGGAACTTTATTTAACCACTTGCTGCTGACAGCGCTATAGCTGAATGACAGCTATAGCGTGGTCGTCTAGTTCTGGGAGGGCGTCTATTGACATCCTCTCAGAACCGCATGCCCCCTGCACTCCTGCTGCAGCACGCAGTGGGCCTTTACCTTGTGATCAGCTGTGTCCAATCACAGCTGATCACAATGTAAATACACTTGCCAATTATTAGCATTCCTTTCCTCACATGCTGTCACAGTATGAGGAGAGGCTATTCTGACAGGGGTCATTTACACTAATAACATCCAACAGTGCCCATCAGTGCTGCGTAACAGTGCTCAGTTCTGACAGGGGACATCTACACTGATGACATCCAACAGTGCCCATCAGTGCTGCCTAATGCCCTGTACACACGGTCGGATTTTCCGACGGAAAATGTGTGATAGGACCTTGTTGTCGGAAATTCCGACCGTGTGTAGGCTCCATCACACATTTTCCATCGGATTTTCCGACACACAAAGTTTGAGAGCAGGATATAAAATTTTCCGACAACAAAATCCGTTGTCGGAAATTCCGATCGTGTGTACACAAATCCGACGGACAAAGTGCCACGCATGCTCAGAATAAATAAAGAGATGAAAGCTATTGGCCACTGCCCCGTTTATAGTCCCGACGTACGTGTTTTACGTCACCGCATTTAGAACGATCGGATTTTCCGACAACTTTGTGTGACCGTGTGTATGCAAGACAAGTTTGAGCCAACATCCGTCGGAAAAAATACTAGGATTTTGTTGTCGGAATGTCCGAACAAAGTCCGACCGTCCATCAGTGCTGTCTATCAGTGCCTATCAGTGCTGATCAGTGCCCATCAGTGCCTCCTCACCATTGCCCATCAGTGCCACCTCATCAGTGCCCATCAGTGCAGCCTATCAGTGCCCATCAGTGCAGCCTCGGCAGCATACATCAGTGAAGGAGAAAAATTACTTATTAGTAAAATTTTACAATAGAAACTAAGAAAAACCTCTGGGTGTCCATCAGTGCCGCCTATCAGTGCCACCTATTAGTGCCCATCAGTGCAGCCTCATTAGTGCCTTCTCATCAGTGCTCATCAGTGACTTCTCACCATTGCTAATCAGTGCAGTCTAATCAGTGCCTATCAGTGCAGCCTCATCAGCATACATCAATGAAGGAGTAAAATGACTTTTTAGCAAAATTTTACTACAGAAACTAACAAAAACTTTTTTTTTTTCAAAATATTCTGTCTTTTTTTTTGGTTTGTTTAGCAAAAAAATTAAAAAAATACCACTATAACACTATTATGATCCAGATTTTCTCAAACAAATACAGACATACTGGTGTAGAGATAAATATATTTTTAGACAAAATAGGTTCTGAACATACAGAACATTTTCATTGTAATAATTATCCCCTTCCCGCCGACCGAACGCACATATGCGTACTCGGCTTTCCGGGGTTATACCGGGATGATGCCCGCAGCTGCAGGCATCATCCCGGTACCGTTGTTTTCAGCGGGCGATCGGCTACCCGAGTATAACAACCGATGCGGCTAAAAGCCGCTCGGCTGTTATACTGGAGGAGCGGGAGGGGACATCCCCCCCCTCCCGCCGCCTCCCGCCGCTGTTACCGGGCCTCCCGTGCGATCGGGAGGCCCGGTGTCCAGTCGGGAATCTCCGGCGGCTGGGGGCGGGCTGGAACGAAGCTGTGAGCGGCTTCGTTCCAGCCTTCTAATTGTAAACGCGGAAGCGACGTCATGACGTCACTTCCCGTTTACTCGGCTGCCAATGGCGCAGAATTTAAAAAAGTATACAGTATTCAGAATCGCCGTTTTCGGCGATCTGAATACTTTGAAGTGTAAAGGAGGGATGGGGGGTCTTTTAGACCCCCCATCCCTCCATAAAGAGTACCTGTCACCACCTATTACTGTCACGAGGGATGTTTACATTGCTTGTGACAGCAATAAAAGTAAAAAAAAAAAAAAAAAATTTAAACACAATTTATAAAAGTACAAAAATAAATAAAATAAATAAAAAAAAAAAAAAAAAATTTTTAAAGCGCCCCCGTCCCCGCGAGCTCGCGCAGCGAAGAAAACGCATACGGAAGTCTCGCCCGCATATGTAAACGGTGTTCAAACCACACATGTGAGGTATCGCCACGATCATCAGAGCGAGAGCAATAATTCTAGCCCTAGACCTCCTCTGTAGCTCAAACCTGGTAACCGTAAAAATTTTTTAAAGCGTCGCCTATGGAAATTCATAGGTACCGTAGTTCGTCGCCATTCCACGAGTGCGTGCAATTATAAAGGGTGACATGTTTGGTATCTATTTACTCGGCGTAATATCATCTTTCACATTATACAAAAAAATTGGGGTAACTTTACTGTTTGGATTTTTTAAAATTCATGAAAGTGTCACTTTTCCAAAAATTTGCGTTTAAAACACCGCTGCACAAATACCGTGTGATAAAAAATATTGCAACAATCGCCATTTTATTCTCTAGACTCTCTTCTAAAAAAATATATATAATGTTTGGGGGTTCTAAGTAATTTTCTAGCAAAAAATACGGATTTTAACTTGTAAACACCAAATTTCAAAAATAGGCTTAGTCATGAAAGGGTTAAACTTGACTTAGTGCAGTTGACGATGTTAGGTAATTGTGAGAAGGACACATCGTGCTGTGTTAAAGATCATTCTTCGGTCATCTAGCAGAGTGTGGAGGTTCTTCTACTATATGCTAACTTCATAATCAGGGTGGGATCTCATGACACGATAAGTATTTATTGTTTACAGTCATTATTTAGCTCAGTCTTGTCCAGATCCAAACTAAAGGGATATACGGTAGTTTCACAAAAAAACACTCTTACAGCAGATGAAATTGTACTGAATTTAAGGGGTGTATTTACTGTATAAAAACAAAATTGCAGCGCTATTCGGCATGCACTATGTGCATTGGGGCAAATTAAATGTTAATAGGCTATTTTCCCTCCAGGCCTCCTTTGTTCATAAAGAATAAAGCGAAGCCTGATAACATTTTATTTTCAAGTGAAAAAATGTGAAACTGCGCTAATAAAAACAAACTGATAAAATGACAATTGACCAACATGAGGTGCAAAGAAATTCATGTGAATATATAGAGCATATATAATTGCTCATAGAAAATATGCATTCAATACATATACAAAAGTGCATAATCATGTGTATCAGTGCAAATTTTTAAACCATATTAAGAGTCCATATAATTGATGCAATGATCACCCAAGTGTTGATAAGCATTGGAAATTTGTTGATAATTGAATATGAAGTGTCAGGTCCACCGTCACCAAATATAAAAGCTGGCCGCTTACCAGAGACCCATGACCCCCCGCTACAGAGGGTCTGGGTAAGCTGTTAAGGAATAATCATTCCGGACCACCATCAAAAAAACAGGATAACTCCGCTGTGTTGAAAGGTTGGGGGCCTTGATGTCAGATGGATCAGTAACGGGGCGGCAAATCCTCAGCACGGAAAGCCTGCTCTCAGTAGGTAAGCTGCAGTTCCTAGTTGGGCCAGGAGTGGCGCTCTTGTGTGGACAGCAGGTAGGTGCTGAACCTCTCCCTGATCGGGTCTCCTCTGTCACTGTACAGGACACACACGCACACTACATCCACCGATCGCTGTATGATGATTGGCCAAAGCATGCACCTGGCCTGCATGCTTTGGCCAATCACATTGCACTCTGCTGAGAGAGCCATAATTGGCCAAAGGCAGGGTGCCTTTGGCCAATCGTGGCTCAGGGGGACGTCCATGCCCCATACAATATAAGGCTGCTTACATAGCGGTCTTGTATAGTGTGTGGACAGAGATAGATTGAGCTAGATTAGGCAGGCAGGTTAGTTAGTGGCAGTGTATTTGATATATATAAACACAGTCTACTATATATATATATATATATACTCTGCATTTAGCGTAGACTAGATATTCAGTGTAGACTCCATATTCAGTCAGTACAGGCAGTGTATTTGATATATATATATACAGTCTAGCATATAACATATATATATATATGTAGCGCTGGTAGATTTACAATCTACCGCAGATTAGGTAAATTTAGTAAATTGTGTGTTAGGAAGGTTAAAGGTTCGCCTCTGTTCCAGCTTGGCTGACGTTGTGTGTGCTTCCGTGCTGACCGGTGGGTGTCGCTGTTACCATTAGTCAGTGTTGGAAAGGCAACGTGTTGAAGTGTATGGATGCTCCTCTGTCTCGGAGACAAGCTCGGTGGAGGTGGTCCTCCGAGTTGCATTCTGGGAAGGCGGTATTTATGGGACAGACGCCATGTTCTAAGGTCGTTTTGCAGCCACCTATGCGTTAAGGAGCTACCTCGTGGTCCTCCGATCGGGAGGCCCACGATGCTACGGCGCAGGGGTGGGTCCAGAGGCTTGTCTGGGGCCTACCACCGCGGCCGAGGAATGGTCCTGAGCTGTCGGTCCTGTGTGACGAAGCTGTACAGCCAAGGAGATCCCAGGGGAGGACCCTTCTTGGAGAGATCACGCAGCGTGCTGGTCTATAGAGGGTCCTGGTGACTCGGTTGCAGGACGTATCCAAAATCCAAAAGAAGTAATTATACAGCATAGTGTCGCCGGTTCGGCTTAAAGGTTCAGGCACTGTGACTGACTGTTCACTGCAGAAGACCTGATACATCCTGTGGCAGAGGATTGTGCAGATTTACCCCCCCAAATAAGTCTGTGGCAGAGACTTTAGATTCGTGCTGCGTACTGGCTGCTAGACCGGTGAGAGAGGCCTATCCAGACGAGCAAAGAGTGCGTCTCATGAGGGGAACGCATTCCACATAATTATCTGAATTCTACAGGGACATTTGTCGCTAATATCTTGTAAGAAGATATTTGAGTTTCTCCTGAAGGTTTCCTTTTCCGTCTCTTTCCTGCTACTTCCTAAAGTTTGACTGTTCAATAAAGCATTGAAAGCGTACTCCAGTGTGGGTGCGTGTGTCGTCCAGCAGTAAACTCAGCGGAACCCCTAGACCCGGTGCCGGTGAAACAGAGGGAAGCAAAGTGAAGGTAACAGAACCTCTTAAACTAGCAGCTCCACCGTGAGTTAGTGCTACATATATATACATATATATATATATATATATATATATATATATATATATATATATATATATATATACACACACACACTCTGCATTCAGTGTAGCCTATATATTCAGTGTATACTCTATATACTCTATAATCAGTCAATGCAGGCAGTGTAGTTTATATAACAGAGCCAAAATGTTAAAAAAGAAGGTGTGGGTGTCCCCACCAAAATCCCATGGAGGCGGAGTTTTTCCGTTTTTCCTTTCTCTCAGGACCGTCTGCGCCGTGGATTTACATTGCGGGACACTTTTTTTTTTTTAAATAAAGGACATGTTAAAAACCGTCTCCTGACATTTTTACTTTTTTTACACATTTTTTGTGAATGGGTAGGGGTACAATGTACCCGATACCCATTCACATGGCGGGGGGCCGGATCTGGGAATCCCCTTGTTAAAGGGGACTTTCAGATTCTGATAAGCCCCCTGCCCGCAGACCCGGCAAGGGTTGTGGGGATGAGACCCTTGTCCCCATCAACATGGGGAGAAGGTGCTTTGAGGGGGACCCCAAAGCACCCTCTCCCCATGCTGAGGGCATGTGGCCTGGTATGGTTCAGGAGGGTGGGCACTCTCTCGTCCCCCCTTTTCCTGCGGCCTGCCAGGTTGCATGCTCAGATAAGGGTCTGGTATGGATTTTGGGGGGAACTCCACGCCATTTAAAAAATTTTTTTTTTTAATTTTGGTGCAGGGTTCTCCTTAAAATCCATACCAGACCTGAAGGGCCTGGTATGGATTTTGGGGGGGACCCCCATGCCATTTAAAAAATAAAATTGGTGTGGAGTTCCCCTAATATCCATACCAGAACCGAAGGGCCTGGTAATGGACTGGCGGGGGAACCACGCCATTTTTTTCAATGATTTTTATGTATATTGCCAGGGTCTGGCAATACATTGCAGCCGCGAGCATTTCAAATGACTTTTTTTCCTTTAGAAATGTAATTTTTCTGCGGTACTGTTATAAACATGGGACAGATGCTTTATTTTACATGCAGACCAAGGGGACCCCCCAGGCACGATATTTAAAGGAGTATTTCATTTTTATTGTTTCACTTTAAGCATTATTAAAATCACTGCTCCTAGAAAAAGGCTGTTTTAAAAAACTTTTTTTTTGCATTGATACATGTCCCCTGGGGCAGTACTTGGGTCCTCATACACTTTTTTTATGGCAATAACTTGCATATAAGCCTTTAAAATGAACACATTTTCACGTTCGTGCCCCATAGACTTAAACGGATATACTGTATTTATTGACGTATAACACTCACTTTTTCACCATGAAAATCGGCTGCAAATAGCGTGTGCATGTTATACGCCAATACTTCAATTTTAGCTGCCTCGGAGGGGACAGGGAGGGGGGTGGGATGAGCGCCGTCAGATTACATACAGTGAGAATCTCCTGTTTACTTGGCGGCCTCTTTAACAGGAAGTCCCGTCTCCTGGGCCGCCATTGGACCACTGCTCTGTCTATCATAGGAAATTCTCACTGTATGTAATCTGTCGGCGCACGTCCTGCCCCTCTCCCTGTCCCCTCTAGGCTGCAGATGGGCATCGTTCAGACTGCACTGATGGCAATGGTAAAGGCTGCTGCATTGATGGCAATGGTGAGGCTGCTGCATTGATGGCAACAGTGAGGCTGCATTGATGTGGACTGATGAGGCTGCATTGATGGCACTTGTGAGGTCACAGATGGGCACTGATGAGCCAGCATTGATGGCAATGGTGAAGCTGCAGATGGGCACTGACCCTTATTTTGCTTCAAAGTTTCTTATTTATAATTTATGTTTTTCTCCTGAAACTTCCCTCTTAAAATGAATGTGCGTGTTATACGCCTGTGCGTGTTATACGCCGATAAATACGGTATATATATATATATATATATATATATATATATATATATATATATATATATATATATAAATTATACAGATGCTAAAGCAGCATTTCGCCCACCGCTTTTGCCCGCACTGGGTGTTGATCCCATACCTGCCAGTTGACTTCTCTAATGTGGTGATCTGAAAGACAAATGCTCAATGCCAAAAATAAATACATGGACATGGATCCCAAAGAAAGTACCAACTTCCCAGATGTTTTACCAGGGTCTCAATTAAAATACACACACATTGGTGTCCACCTAAAATTTTGTCTCATACATACAGTATAGACACATAATCCCAAAAAATTACATTTGCAAAAAAACAAAAAAACTCAAAGCTCAAATTCTACAATGTTGTATCATTATCTTTGGTACATTTTGTTTACTATTTGCTATTTAAATACAGTATATATATCCTATACGCTTTTGTTCATTGTTCCAGACCACAACAATATGTATACATTGGGGATTATTTTTCTTGAGCTGTGTTTTAACAAATTTCATTTTGTTACTATAGGCACCAACTTTTGAAGAAGTATAGAGATTGCATATAAAAAAGAAAAGACAATAAATTAAACAGGTCCACTGGTACTTACAAAAACATTTTTATGGTTTAGTTTTTACAGTCTGGCAGCCAGGACAGAAAATAACAATTGTTCATGTTTATGTGTATGCCAGCAGATTGTAGTGTATTTGGTAGGTTGTGCTGTGTCTACTTATCTTCCTAAATCTATAGACACCTATAAATATCTGATAACTTTCTAATCAGGTGGGTGTCCCAGGTACAGAATGCATCCAGGTTGCCATATCAATTTTTCTGAATTTTACAGAAAATTACAGTAAGTTCAGACTGGAATTTAAAATTAATTACCAATAAGTCTCTGACTATTTTAAAGAAGTTCTTCTTTAAGGTTGCATCTTTGAATACCTGAATATAAGTAAGTGTTACTCTTATTGGATAGAGAAATATGCCAGGACCAAATGATGTATAGGAAAGTCCAGAAAAAAGAGGAACCTGTCTTCATTAAAGAACATCTTCAATAATGAGCCCTCAGAAGGGGGAAGGGTGGTTGGCCCCTAAAACACAATTTTATGGTATGAATCAATTTTATCATAAACCTTGGACTCTTTGACATTTATTTGGTGCTCTCATTGGATTATATGTATGTGGATCCTCAACTCTGGATCTTTTCCTTGTTCATGAGGGGAGTCCTCATTTTGTGGAGTGCTGCCAAACTGGAGCCAGTTTGCCCAGTGACAATTTCAATGATCCTTAGAAAATATGAATCCAGAGCCCCATTTGTTTTATGTGGGGACAGAAAACCTGTCCCGGTCAGTATTAATGGACCCCACAATTAGTGATCCTAAGAGCATCAAGCCATTACTCCCTCTTCTCAGGTATAAATTGACCAATGTTCCAATCAATTGGACGTTCCAGGTACAGAATGCCTCCAGGCTGCCATATTTTATTGAATTTTCCAGAAAATGACAGCAAATGAGGATTGAAAAGGAAAGTTGCTGGTTGCCAAAAAGTCCCTGGTTATATTAAAGAAGGTTTTTGAGGTTGAATCTATAAATACCTAAATATCAGTTAGTGTTACCTTTATTGGAGAGAAAAAATGCCAAGACCAAATGATGCAAGGGCAAATTCAGAAAACAGGAGATGTATGTCTTCATCAAAGAGCATCTCCAATAATGAGCCCTGGTGAGGGGGGAGGGTGTTTGGTCCCTGAAACACATTGGCTTGTTTCTGTTATAAATATGATTTGTTATTATAAAATTTAGGCTCTTGAATGTCTGTTTGGTGCGCTGATTGCATTGTATGTATGTGGTCTCTCAAATCTGGGCCCTCTCCTTGTTTCTGAGGGGGGTCCTCATTTTGTGGAGTGCAGCCCAACCAGAGTCAGTTTTCTCAGAGACAATCTCAGTGACCCTTAGAAAATGTGAAACCAGAGACCCGTTTGTTCTTTTGTTGGGACAGAAAACCTGTCCTGGCCAGTATTGTTGGGCCCCAAACTGAGCATCTAGCCATTAATAGAATGTTAATGTTTATGTGTGCGCAAGCGTACTGTGGAATCTTCAGTACATTGTTCTGTGCCTAGTCATCTCACCCCCTTCTATATCTACTGTATATTAGCATTAAATTTTACAAAAATTACAGCAAATTGAGATTGAAAAGGAAAGTTGCTGGTTGTCAAAAAGTCCCTGACTATTTTAAAGAAGAGTTCTTTAAGAATAGGTTTTTTGTTGGGTTTAGCGTTACTATTATTGTATAGAACAAATGCCAGGACCAAATGATGTAAGGGTTATATCCAGAAAACAGAAGAAGTGTGTTGTTGTTAACCACTTGCCTACCAAGCCAATTCATTTCTCTCCTACATGTAAAAATCATACATTTTTTTGCTAGGAAATTACATAGAACCCCCAAACATTATATATATATATATATTTTAGCAGAGACCCTAGAGAATAAAATGGCAGTCGTTGCAACTTTTTATCTAGCACGGTATTTGCGCAGCAATTTTTCAAACGCGTTTTTTTGTGAAAAAAATACAGTTTCATGCTTTTAAAAAAAAACAGTAAAGTTAGCCCAATTGTTTTGCATAATGTGAAAGATGATGTTACGCAGAGTAAATAGATACCTAACGTGTCACACTTCAAAATTGCACGCACTCGTGGAATGGCACAAACTTCGGTACTTAAAAATCCCCATAGGCGATGCTTTAAAAACCTTTACTGGTTACATGTTTTGAGTTACAGAGCAGGTCTAGGGCTAGAATTATTGCTCCCACTCTAACGTTCGTGGTGATACCTCACACGAAGTATTTGAACACCGTTTACATATGTGGGTGTGACTTACGTATGCGTTTGTGCGGGGGTTCTTTTTTTTATTGTTATTTTACTTAAATGTTTCTAGTTTGACAATTAATTTATTTTTTGGTCACTTTTATTCCTATTACAAGGAATGTAAACATCCCTTGCAATAGGAATAAGCATGACAGGTCCTCTTTACAGCGAGATCTGGGGTCAAAAGGTTCCCACATCTCACCTCTAGGTTGGGAAGCCTGAAATAAAAAAAAAAAAAACGATCTCAGCTTTCCAGCCGAGGCGGCGCCATTTCTTTAAATGAAGAGGCCGGGTGTGACATCATAACATCGCGCCCGGCCTCTGAACGATCATAGAGACTCCGGGGACCATCTGGTCCACCGGAAATCTCTATGGTCAGCATCCGGGGTCAGTGGATCCCTTCTCCGGTTCGCCGATGGCAGCGGCGAGCCCGGAGATGCATCGGTGGGCGGCGGGAGTGGGGGTGCCCCCTCTCGCCGCCTGTAAGAACGATCAAGTGGCTGAACAGCCGCTATGATCATTCTCATGATGTAGGGAATCGCTGTCTAAAAAAGATGATATCTGAATGATGTCTGTAACAGCACCCATCATTCAGATATCCCTGCTCAAAGTCAAGGACGTCATATGACGGCCGGTGGTCGGGAAGCGGTTAAAGAACATCTTCTATAATGAGCCCAGATTAAGGGGCGAGAGCGTTTAACCTCTGAAATGCAATGGCTTTTCTTCTGCTATGGATCAATGTTAACATTAAAAACCTTGAACTCTTGGACTTTTTTTGACGCTCTCATTGGACTGTATAAATGTGGATTCTCATCTCTGGGTTCTTTCTCTGTTCCTGTGACTGTGGTATCTTTGGTAGTCTGTGCGGTGTTGTCTCATCTCGCCGCCTCCTAAATCTATAGGCACCTTTAGATATCTGTTGGCTTTCTTTTTTTTTTTTTTTAATCTTTATTTATCAAAATTTCCATATATAAAAGAGGGTAAGAAGACATCCTTTTACCTCCTAAAGTCGCAACAGGGGTAATAATACAAAATTAAATACAATACAATACTTCTTCTCCCTTCCCCTACCTTCCCCTAAAGAACCCTCCCCTTTTCTCTCTCCCACCCCTACCCCCTTACCCCTAGACCCTTAGACCTTTGCCTCACTATATTTTTTAGTCAGTTTGAACAGTTTCCATTTTTCCCATCTTTTAAGGAATCCCTCTCTCCCACCTTCTTCAGAGAATCTAAGTCCCTCAAACCTATAGACTTCATCTATTCTATCAAACCACTCACTTATTTTTGGACAATCTACCATTTTTTTTGGTATCAGGCTCTTGGCTGCATCCATCAGATGTATCAGGATCGAGTTCCTGCATTCTTTCACTGAGTATCTACTCCATAGAATAGACAAACCCAAGGGTCTTCAGGTAACTCGACACTGGTAATCTCCCTGATGTATGCCAATATTTCCCTCCAGTATATTTGGATCTTAGGGCAACTCCACCAGATATGGGCCATAGATCCTGTCTGTTTACATCCCACCAACATTCGGTTGTTTGCCCTGTTTGGTATTTTCCTACTATATCTGGGGTCCTATACCACCTTGCTAAGCATTTATAATTCATTTCTATTGTTCTAAAATTTACTGAGGATCCGTGTACCAGTTTCAAAATTTTTCCTATCTCTTGATTCTCTCCCCTTTGACCAAATGCTCTCTCCCATTTTTTTATATATGTAGCGCTGGTAGATTTTTAATCTACTACTGATAGGTAAATTTAGTGGGTTACTTGTTAGGTGAAGTTAGATTTGCCTCTGTTCCAGCTTGACTGAGTTGCGTGTAGTTCCACAAAGCGCCGGTGGGTGTCGTTGTCCCCATGGGCTGGTGTTGGAAAGGCAACGTGTTGAAGCGTATGATTGCTCCTCTGTCCCGGAGACAACTCGGTGGAGGTGGTCCTCCGAGTTGCATTCTGGGAGAGGGTATTTATGGGACAGACGCCATGTTTAGGGGTCTTTTCCCATCCACCTGCTGGCCCTCCTGGCCAACAGGTATGCATTAGGAATACCACCTCGTGGTCCTCCATTCCGGAGGTCCACGTCACTGCGGCGTGTGGGTGGGCCCAGAAGCCTGTTTGGGCCTACCACAGCGGCAGAGGAATGGTCCTGGCCTGTCTATTATGTGTGAAGAAGCTGGACAACTGAGGAGATCCCAGGGGAGGACCCGTCATGGAAGGATCATGCAGAGTGCTGGTCTGGAGAGGGGCCTGGTGACTCAGTTGGAGGACGTATCCGGAAGTAATCTTACTGCATAGTACTGCCGGGTTGGCTTAAAGGTTCAAGTGCTGTGTCTGATATTCATCGTAAACCATTACATCCTGTGGCAGAGGATTGTACCGGTTCTGTTTCAAACAACTATGTGGCAGAGACTTTTGTTCGTGCTACGTACTGGCTGCTAGGCAAGTGAGAGAGGCCTATCCAGGCGGGCAAAGATTGAATCCCACAAGGGGAGTGCATTCAACTACAAGTGTTCAATTCCTAACAATGTACTAAAGAATACTACGAAAAGGTATTTGAGCTTCCCTGCAACTTTCCTTCTGCCTCTTTCCTCCTACTTCCTTTATTACCTGTTCATTAAAGCATTGGAAAAGATACTCAAGTGTTTGGTGCCTACATTGTCCGGAGGTAAACTTAACAGGACCCTAGACCCGGTGAAAAAGAGGTGGCAAGAGTGTAGGTAACAGCCCGCTTTAAAGCAGCAGCTCCACCGTGAGTTATTGCTACATATACATCGGGACTTCCAACTCCCTTCCCTCAACTAATATTTTATACATCTGTGAGATGCCTCCCCGTGTGTTTCCGTGTCGCATAATCTCTCAAATGCTGTCAAATCCTCCCCTCCTCTTAGTGGGTGTGGCAGTGCCATTACAAAATGTTTAAGCTGAAAATACCTCCATTCATTCATTACAAACCAATCTTTTTTCATTTTTATATCGTGCAATGAACAAATTTTCCCTTTTTGTGTTATATGTCGTAATTGCAAGGTGTGAAATAATTATTCTCTTTTAGTGCCATTACTGGTGAATTATATTCCCATTTATTCTGTTTGTGCAGTACATCCCATATCCTCATGAAATTTTTAGTTAACCTTTTAAGTTTTAGTTAACCATTTTTAGTTAAAGTGTATTTACTACAAGTGCCCTGTGTTGTGGTGGTATCCAAATATTTTTCCCTAAATTTGTATCCGCCATAATATCTTCTATTTTAACCCATCCTTCCTCCTTCCTTTAGTCCATTCCACCCAACGAGTTAAAACCACTGCTTCATAGTACTTTTTGAAATCTGATACACTTAATCCGCCCTGGTTTTTCCCTCTCTGTAAAATTGAGAGGGAAATCCTGGGTTTTTTATTCTGCCAAATTAATTTCAATACTAAACCTTTAAGCACCCTAAAATATCCTGGAGGTACATAAATGGGGAGCATCTGAAATTTATATAGAATTTTAGGTAAAATTACCATTTTTAGCGCATTGATCCTGCCAATCCAGGACAAGGATCGTGTTGCTATTCTCTTTACCGCTACTTTTATTTCATCCAATAAGGGTATATAGTTTGCCTGGTAGATCTTCCCAAATGAAGCTGTAAGTTTTATCCCCAAGTATTTTATTCCCAATTTCCTCCAAGGAAACTGGAATTCCTGTTGGAGGCTAGATTCTTCGTTTGAGTTTAGATTTATATTTCTAAGCTATATTTCTAATCTCTGATTTACTTGGGTTAATATTGAAGTTAGATAGCTCTCCATATTCCCTTAAAACAGATTGGGTAACAAAATACGGGGGTTGGAGATATAGAACAACACGTTGTCCGCAAACACAGCCAGCTTATGTGTCTCCTCTCCTATATCCACACCCCCTATGTCAACATTTCCCCTCACCGTCGCCAAGAGTGGTTCCAGAGCCAGCACAAACAACAGCAGAGACGGGGGCAACCCTGTCTTGTACCATTGTGCATCCTGACAATGTTCCATTTACCTTTATGGACGCCGTAGGGCTCTTATACAGCACTTGTATCCACTCTCTCATCCTTGGGCCTCCAACACTCCTATCATGAACCCCCAGTCTACTCGGTCGAAAGCTTTTTCAGCATCAATCGATAAGAATAGACTGGGGGTTCTCCTCTCTCTTATTTTCTGGAGTAGCAATAGGGTTCTTATCCATTATCCTTACCCTCCCTTCCTGGGACAAAGCTCACCTGGTCAGGATGGACCAGTTCCGACATCAGATCTCTCATCCTTAATGCCAACACTTTTGCAAAAACGTTAGTATTGGTATTCAATAACGATATCGGCCTATACTTTGAGCATAATGTGTTCTCTTTACCTTCTTTCCAAATAGTAGTTATAGTAGCCATTGAAGTTTCTTTACTCAGCCCGAACCTCTCTCCCAGCCCATTAAAATATGAGCAAAGCCTTGGGGATAAAATTTCCCTAAATTTTTTAAGGTACTGCATCGTAAAGCCATCCGGCCCTGGGCTTTTTCCTTTAGATGATTCTTTTAAAACCTTGTTTATCTCTTCTGTTGTAATTGGCCTCTCCAATATTAGTGTGACTCTGCCCTACTCTGATATTCTGGGGAGATTAGCATTTTGAACATAATTTTTCTTTTTTTCTTTTTTTTTGGGCCTCCTGTTGTCCTTGCCCCTCCACTTGCCTGACCAAATATAGGTGCTCATAGAAGTCTCGGAACACACTCGCAATATCTTTTTTGTTATGTACCATTTCCCCATTTTTATTTTGTATTTTCTCTATAAAATGTATTGATCTTTTTTTCTTCAACATCCTTGTTAAGGTCCTACTGTTTTTATTCCCCCACAAGTATCTATCTTTTGATACTCTACTGAAGGTTCCCCTCATTTACAGTTCCAGAAGGTCCTTTAACTCATCTCTTTTCAGTACCAGCTCATGCTACAATTCCCTGTCATGTCTTTTATAGCAGTTCCTATTTTTTTTATCCTGTTCTAATTTAAATATTTCCTCAATTAATTCCTCCCTCTTCTTACTCCTCTCCTTCTTTTTCCTTGCTCCCATTGATATCAAGATCCCCCTAATATAGGCTTTATGGGCCTCCCACAAGGAATTCTCTGCGATTTCATCTGTCTCATTAACAAGGAAAAATTGTTCTAATTCCCTTTTCAGAATCTCCTCCCCATGTTTATCTAGGAGATCTTTATTGAGTTTCCATGAATATGGTTGCCTCTGGATTCTAATTGTCATGGTCACAGTGGCATGATCTGATAATGAAGTTATTTCTATGTTTGTAGACACCACCAGATCCAGCATCCTGTGTTCAATTAACCAATAGTTAATCCTCGTGTATGTCCCATGCACAAGGGAAAAAAACGTAAAATCTAATGTTTTTGGATGTTGTATTCTCCACACGTCCACCAGCTGATATTGGTGTAGGTGCTGTTTTATTGCTTTTAATTGAGTGTTCCTTATATCCTGTGCATGGAACGTACTATCCCGAACAGGATCCATGCAGAAGTTCAAATCACCTGCAGTTATTACCCTTCCACTTTGGAACTCACATAGTTTTCTCAAAGTTTCCCCTAAGAACCTTGTAGGAAAGCTATTTGGGCAATATATATTTACCAGGTTACATTCCATTCCCCATAGCCTCCCTTTAAGAAAGAGGAACCTTCCCTCCTGGTCACATAATCTATCCTCCAAGGAAAACCGCACCCCTCTATGTATCCCAATAGCCACCCCCTTTGATTTATTTGACATCGAGTCACCATAGTACCACACTGGGTACTGTGGGGAGTACAGTTTTACTTTTGTTCCATGCGACAGATGGGTCTCCTGGAGAAAGACCACCCCTGCCCCATAGTGCTCAATCTCTCTCAGAATTTTGTGCCTCTTAGTGGGCGTGTTTAATCGTCTAACATTGTACGTCATAAAATTTACTGTTGTCAACCCCAACCACCGTCACCCTACCACCTCCTCTCCCAGTGACAATTTTAGTGACTCTTATGCCGCGTGCACATGGCTGGACTTCCCAACAGAAAAAGTCAGATGGGAGCTTTTGCTCAAACATTCCGACCATGTGTATGCCCCATCAGACTTTTTCTGTCGGCATTTCCGACGGACTCAGATATAGAACATGTTCTAAATCTTTCCGCCGGAAATGCCGACAGAGTTTAACCCGTTGGCAAGTCCGGCTGTGTGTACACGGCATTAGAAAATATAAAACCCTGCTCCATTTGTTCTTGTGTTAGGACAAAAACCTGTCCTGGTCAATATTGTTGGACCCCCCCCCCCCCCACGAGTGATCCTAAAAGCATCTAGCCATTACTCCTTCTCAAGTATAAACTGACGGATGTTCATGTGTTATATGTGCGTGTCTTTGGTAAGTTGTGCTGTGTCTTCTCATCTCACCCCCTTCTAAACCTATAGGCACCTTTAAATAACCGTTGGCTTTCTAGTTAATTGGGTGTCCTGTTCTGACAATTGTTTACACACACGGCACGTTATGCATGCTTCTTAGTTGTAGGTAAAGCTTCAGCAGATTACAATTTATACAGCACATACAAAATGTATAATAACACACATTATAACTTCAAGTTTCTGACAGCCAGGACACACCAAAAATCACGCCTATACTAATCGCGCTACAAATGCACATTTGTTAATTATTCGTCTGCATCCACCTACACACTTAAAAAATGCATTTAATGCTGCGTTACATCAGAACGTAGTTTAGAATTTAACTTGTTCGGTAAAAAAATAAAGAAGGCATTTTTTCTTTGTGAAAGATGCTTTCCCATGCCTCCGTTACTGCATTCTCCCAAATAGCGGCTTCTCAAGAGAATTCATGATGTCATTAGCGTGATGCTATGGTAATGAGTCAGAAATTCTTGTCATTGCAGTAAGTGTGCTACCTAATCTGTTTTCCTGAGTCCCTCTTATGTACTGTGTATTGATCAGCGTCCATCCAGCTTTGTGTCAGACAGTTATTGTGTCATTGTAATCCACAGCAGAATGAGTGTGCACTTTGCAAATAAAGCCGAGCAAATAATGAGAAAGCGTTCGCTATAGATTCAAAAGATGCTGTTGTATTTCTGTGAATTATTTTTATTAGCCTTTTAATGGCATTACCATTTACAATAAACTAACGATTTACAATAAAAAATAAACACAATGAATTTATGATCTTTAGACACATTAATAGGAAAAGTCTAGCAAACAACACTTTATAAGAGAAATAAATTAAAGCCCTCAACTAAAATTTACTTACATGTACAACTAATATATTTTTTTTAAACAGGTCTTGATTAGTCCATGGTTGCTTAGCTGTCCCTGACAATAAGCTAGTCTTTGTAAAGATGCTGGAGAAATGATTTATGGAAAGTGCAGGCAAGGAAACTAGAACAAAGCAGGACTTCAACTACCCTTAGCAGTCAATGAGATTTCATCTTTCATTCACTGATCGAGTGAGACATTGGGGTGGATTAACATAAGCTGGAGCAAAAGTCAAACATTTGCCAAAAGTGACCAAACAAATTTAAAGTGACACTAAACCCTGGTTAAAAAAATCTGCTCAAGTGGACTATGAGCTATGGACTTGTAGTTTTGTAGTGCGTTGGACTTGTATTGACTTGTTGGATTTGCAGTGCTTATTTTTAAGGGGATAAAAGAGAGGTTCAGGAACTCATAGAGGAGAAACAATTTCATGAAAAATAAGGGGCCATTAAGTAGAGCAGCCTCTTTCAACCAGGGTGCCCAGGCACCCTTGGATGTCTTGAGGTTTCTGCAGGGGTGCCTTTTCAAAATGCCAAAAAACTGCCCCAAAATTGTATACAAACCAGCAGATGGATGAAGCCTGCCTTTTAATTTCACAAAGTCACGGGTTTTCATTGTGCACCATTACAACCTTCTAGCTGCTGGGTTCTTAACAAACAATGACCATCCTCTGTCCTTCTCTTTCAACTCTAGGACAACAATAGCTAAGTGATGGAGAAACAATGAGGGAGAAGAGAAACATTGGAATAGTAGTCAGTACCAAGGTGCAAAAGTGCATACCCCCCAACTTTTATAGATGGGAATGAGGGACACCTATCAGCAAAAGTTTGCAGGCATCGGACACACCCCTTACCACGCCCCCCTAACCACTTAAGACCTGGACCATTTGGCTGCCCAAAGACGAGAGCACTTTTTGCGATTCGGCACTGCGTCATTTTAACTGACAATTGCACGGTCGTGCGACGTGGCTCCCAAACAAAATTGTTGTCCTTTTTTCCCCAACAAGTAGAGCTTTCTTTTGGTGGTATTTGATCACCTTTGCGGTTTTTATTTTTTGCGCTATAAACCAAAAAATATTGACAATTTTGAAAAAAATGCATTATTTTTTACTTTTTGCTATAATAAATATCCCCAAAAAATATATAAAAAAACATTTTTTTCCCCTCAGTTTAGGCTGATATGTATTCTTCTACATATTTTTGCTAAAAAAAATCACTATAAGCGTTTATTGATTGGTTTGCGCAAAAGTTATAGTGTCTACAAAATAGGGGATAGTTTTATGGCAATTTTATTAATAATTTTTTTTTTACTAGTAATGGCGGCGATCATCGATTTTTACCGTGACTGCGACATTATGGCGGACAGATCGGACACTTTTGGAGCGATTTTGAGACCATTCACATTTATACAGCGATCAGTGCAATTAAAAATGCATTGATTACTGTGTAAATGTGACAGGCAGTGAAGGGGTTAACCACTAGGTGGTGCTGTAGGGGTTAAGTGTGTCCTAGGGAGTGATTCTAACTGTGGGGGGGGAGGGGCTATATGTGACACGACACTGATCACAGCTCCCGATTACAGGGAGCTGTGGTCAGTTTCAGTGTCACTAGGCAGAACGGGGAAATGCTTGTTTATATCAGCATTTCCCCGTTCTTCCTCTCCGTGAGACGATCGCGAGTATCCCTGCGGACATCGGGTCCTAGGGACCCGCGATCACACTCACGGAGGTCGCGGCGGGCGCGCGCACACCCGCAAACCGCTTCTTAAAGGGCAACGTACAGGTACGTTAATCTGCCTGTACGTGCCCTTCTGCCGTTGTATATCGGCGTGAGCTGGTTGGCAAGCGGTTAAGGGAGAATTGTACAAAAAATAAAAGGTTGGTTCAATCCAAAAGTGCTTTTTTACTACTACTCTTCCTATATATTGGCTTTTGGAATTTACAAATGCAGCAATTTAGAAATCAGATGAAAGGTTTAGCACTGTTAAACACTTTCTCATAGATAAAAAGTGCTTTTTTTTATACATCTATATAGATCAGACCAAAATGAGAGACAAATGAGGAGGAATGAGGGACAGAGGGACAGAGGACATTGCTCTGAATCAGGCACAGTCCCTCGAAATCAGGGACAGTTGGGAACTATGAAAGTGTATTGGATTTGGAAGAATAAATCACCTCTAACGTTGGGTGGAATACGTGTGTGGATGTTGATGTATTATGTAAAACTATTAGAATATGTTTTTACATTTTAGAAAGGGGGGCCCAAGACTGTCCATGATTTTAGAGGGTGCCTTGAGATTGTCCATAATTTTAGCAGGTGCCTTGACTGAAAAACGTTTGAGAAACACTGAAGTAGAGGATGTGTATGTATTGTATGAATATTGTTTAGCATTGTAACGACACCCCGAGTATGAAAGGGGTTAAAGCCATTTAGGACATTCCATTTCCGAACACAAAGGCAGCTACCGAACACTCCAATCAGCCGAACAAGAAACCCATACGAATAATTCTTCCCCCAAGTACGAGACGAGGCTCTGTATGGAGGGTCAAACAGGAATTTGACTCTTTATTAGAACCAAAATTACAAGTCTTTATATACAGTTAAAGAGGGGGTTCCTACCTCCTGCTCATATTACTCTAACAATACAACTGTAACCAGAAACCTAATTAACATGAGCTAGTTTACTAAATCATTTACCCAGACTAGGTGACTCAGAGAGATGACCATTAGGACAGACTTGTGGTCACCGAGCTTCACACATTAGTATAAACATAGGACACCTTCCCGCAATAGCAGGAGCTAATTGCAATTAACAATACAAACAGTGATTCCCCCCCCCCCCCCTCAGCCTAGTAGGCAACAAACTATAGTATGAGTATGTGATCAGCTCTCTCAACTAACATGTTGAGTTCAGAATCAAACAAACCAAGAATAGTCTTTACATATATCCTGGGAGATATTGTGGATAAATATTACTGTCCCATTTTAAGTAATGCAATCATATTCTTAGAGTTCATTCTTTTCTTGGTCACCTTGCGCCCAACAGTGACTCCGTCACAAGTATCACTTTCGAAATGAACTCTGGGAAGTAATATTTACATTTAAACTGTTGTAAAAATAAATCAGCAGAAGGTTGCTGGTAGTGAAAGCTAGAAGCTTCAATGCCAGGGCTAGAAATACAGTACAAAGAATCACAGCCACAAATAGGGCTGAGGTGAGCTTCAGGTCCAATCCGAGCCCAAACTCCTCCCTAGCCACAATCTTAAAGGCAATGTTGAAAGAATGGTCAGGGGTTGAGAGCCAGAAGAGGAAATCTGAGATAAGACAAGCTGGACAAACACAGATATAAGAGGTGAGGAACAAACATGGTGCCCACCTTCAGATCACAGAGAAAGGGTTGTGGCCTTGGTTAGGGTGTATATCCACTTTTTCTTTTTTGATTTGAATAAAGGAAGGAAGGGTTAGAACTGCTGCCAAGGTTTTACTTTAGTAGAAAGTTATTGGAAGCTTTTTTTAAAGCAGAGTAAGGGAAGGTTATAACCCCTGTCAGATTTTCATTTCAGCATATTTCTCTGTAGCAGATTTTGACTCTCTTCCTGTCTGGTAAAACCATTTTGAGCAGTAGAGCAAGAGAGGATAAATCTCTGCATCAGAGCCCTGGATAGCAGTAAAAACCTTACAGAAGTTACAATCTCTCCATGCCAGAGATCACATGCGATGTCTGTGCAATATGAATTCAGCCATACAAACTGTATAGCTGAATTTGCATCGCATTCGGACCAAACTCGTGCAGGACTCCTTTTTTGGTTCGCACCATGCAATCTGATTCTGCAAATCACACTACATTTTGCAAACTGATTGTGGGGTGTCATTAACTTAACATACACTCCACAATCAGTTCGCATGAACAGGTTTGCGACTTAGATGCGGTGCGAATTTGCAGCAAATTCGCTGTGAATTCATGCCGCAGCTAGTGTGAACCGAGCCTAAAGAGTATTTTAAGCCATTTTCAAAGAAAAATTCCGTCACAAATCATAACATGCAGATGTACAGGACTACAATAAGATAAAAAGATGTGCATTTTCAATAGCTTTAAGTGCAAGGGAACTTAATATAAAAAATACAAGAATGCATCCATATTTTTCTTATTCATCACAAATAAAAGGAATACAGTAGAGTCGTTGAAAGAGATATTTTTTTCAAAATACCTTAAGGTCCCTTAGAATGAATCGTAACAGATGCACATAATAGAAATATCGGCATTCTTGGAGTGGCATGCGTTTTCAATGTTGGAAAAAGCACTCCAAAACAAAAGTCCATACTCTGGAGATTGAAAGCAAACTTTTCAAATGTCAGACCAAATCTGTAAGAACACACAGGTTTGAGGTAGTAGAAACTGTAGGTTTCTGTTAAGCCTCGTACACACGATCTGATTTTCCGACGGGAAATGTGTGATGACAGGCTTTTGGCGGAAAATCCGACCGTGTGTACGTTCCATCGGACAATTGTTGTCGGATTTTCCGCGGATAAATGTTGGATAGCAGGTTTTAACATTTTCCGTGGACAAATGTGTGTTATTGGATTTTTTGAGCATGTGTACACAAGTCTGTCGGACAAAAGTCCAAGGTACAAACACGCATACTCGGAAGCAAGGATGAGCCAGAAGTGGTCTGTCTTGTAAACTAGCGTTTCTAATGGAGAATTAACATTCAAGACGTGGCAAATTATGAAATCTCCAAATGCAGCGCACAATTCTCTTCTTCTTTAATGGGATAATAATGAAGCTGCTTTGCTGGTGATTCTGATGGAGTTATTGCAAACTAATTTTCAAAGGCTTTTTTTTTCTAGTGATATCAAGAATAATATTATTATGCTTTTTTTTTTTCTTTGGGCAAGTTACCACAACACCATTATCCCACTTACCATTTTTAAGATCAAAGATGCAACTATGTTGGTGTCCCTTGTCAATTTTACATTGTATTTTTTTAAATGTAACTGCCTACTCCCAAACTGTCATTTGAAGTAAAACACAGAGCCAAGTATTATTCTACACAATATTTTTATTGTGCATTAAAAAAAGAAAACAAATAAAATTAGACATGCTGTCTGCCAATAGAACTTAACCAAAAAGTGAATTCTATGCATCCAAAAATATAGAAAATATACCAAATCATTATTCAACCAAAAAAATAATGTCAAAACAATAACTCCAAGGCCAATAATAAATAACATGTAATCTCCTCCGATTCCGCAACATGTCTGGTTGACGAACGGCCATTCAGAAACAAACTGAAAAGCACGAAATTAAAATCGCAAAATGAAAAGTGCGCAATGAAAAGCACGAATCAACACTCACCAAACTTCTACTAACACGAAATTAGCAGAAGGAGCCCAAAGGGTGGCGCTAAAGAGCTGAAAAACCACGTAGTACGTCACTACGTTCGTGTTTGTTGGCCAACAATTCCTTGCCGTTTGTATGCAAGACAAGTTTGGGCCAACGCCCTTCGGACAAAAGTCCACGGTTGTGTTGGCCAAAAATCTGATCGTGTGTACGAGGCTTTAGTGTAGGTTGTAATATAAATATTGAAGAGGAACTGAACTCTGAAAGCCGTGCCCCAAAAAAAGGCAGACAGGCAAACAACAAAAGACTAGCCACCAGTTATTGCCAGTGGTCTACCTGCAATTATTCTCTATTACTGAGATTTTTATGCCTTTTTCAGCACTATGACACAGGGGTTGATTTACTAAAACTGGAGAGTGCAAAATCTGCTGCAGTTGTGCATAGAAACCAATCAGCTTTCAGGTTTTATTGTCAGCGCTTAACTGAACAAGCTGAAGTTAGAAACTGATTGGCTACAATGCACAGCTGCAACAAATGTTGCACTCTCCAGTTTTAGTAAATTAGCCCCACTGTGTGGGGGTGGCATCTTGGTACAGGCAAGATGCTGAAAGGCATGTCCTCCAATCATTTATGTTAGGTGCCCCCTGAATGTGTGGCAGAATGGGGGCAAATGGTACCAGCTATTTACCACAATCAAGTGGAAGCTAAACCTGAGGCTTGATTAATGCTCGCACTTACAATTTCAGACAGAAAATAATAAAATAAGTCCTTTAAATCAGTAGCTTGGTTCTAAAAACATTCTGACATTTAAAGGGGTTTCACCTTAAAATGACATAATTTATTTGTACATTGCATTGCATTGCATTTTTTGCAATATGTTACTAAATATAATGATTCATTTTTCAAAACATGGATTTTTTTTTTTCTACAGTAACCAGCTAAATCCCAGTAATTACTTTAAAATAAACCAGGAATTCAGAACAACCTTCTGGGTGTTTGACAGGGGCAGCCCTTTCATTAGGGGCGCCTGGGCGCTGCCCCCCCTATCCTCGCCACCCCTTATATGCAGTGGATAGATTCATGCACAGCATAGATTCATGTATCCGGCCCCTTTCGGTTCACCGAGCATATGAATTAGAGCAGCCAGGGTTTTTTTTTAACACTAGGGTGAAGACAGACAAAACCAAACAAAAGAAGCAAAGCAGCACATTGGATTACCTGGGCATTTCAGGGTAAGATCAAGATTTCGGGGGGGGGGGGGGACCCTCAGGCACAAGTTTCAGCTTTAGTACCTGCAAGCATAAGACCAGGAGCAGAGAGGTGCATGATGTTGCAGTAATGTACCGGACTAATGAACCACCTCTATAGCAGCAGGGTATCTAAAGGCAGAGGCTGACACGCCGCCCCCCCCCCCCTTTCTGCATTCCTCTTTCTGTTGCTGGCATACCTCCCAACTTTTTGAGATGGGAATGAGGGACACCTATCAGCAAAAGTATGCAGACTTATGACACACCCCCTTAAAAGGGAATTGTACTGTACAAAAAACACAATTGGTTAAACCCACAAGTGCTTTTTTTACCACTACTATTCCTTTATATTGGCTTTTCGAATTTACAAATGCAGTAATTTATAAATCAGATGAAAGGTTTAGCGCTGGAAAACCCCTTTTTATAGATAAAAAGTGCATTTTATATACATCTATATAGATCAGACCAAAATGATGGACAAATGAGAGACAAATGAGGAGGAATGAGGGACATTGCTCCAAATCCGGGACAGTCCCTCAAAATCAGGGACAGTTGGGAGCTATGTGCTGGTGTGTGAAAAGTGTTTACAGCCTGGACAAGCTGCAGCCATCTCTTTCATAGCTGTTGTAACTATAACTAGGGTTAGAAAGCACTTAGAAACATGGGACAATGTACTACATATACTTGTCCTAAGGTGAAAGAACTGTAAAAATAAAAATTATAATGATAGATCTTCTTTAGGCTGGGTTCACACTGTCTTCAGATGCAGCTCAGAGCAGGGGTCCGGTGTGTCCCTGTTCTTCGTTTCAGGGACAAATCAGGCCCAAATTCTTGCTTGAATTCAGGCCTGAAACACAGCCAAAGATGCACAGGACCCCTGTGCAATCCGCTCCACGGCCACCCCGGAGCAGTGTGAACCAGCTCCATTGAGAGCCCCTCGCAGTCTCCTGTCATGCGAACCCAGTGTGTGAACCCAGCCTTAATCCCCTTCCTTGCAAGAAGTCACTGTGAAGACACTTGTGCTGAGGGGTAGGGATGAGCCGAACACCCCCCGGTTCGGTTCGCACCAGAACCTGCGAACGGACCGAAAGTTCGCACGAACATTAGAACCCCATTGACGTCTATGGGACTCGAACGTTCGAAATCAAAAGTGCTCATTTTAAAAACTAATTTGCATGGTATTGTCCTAAAAAGGGTTTGGGGACCCAGGTCCTACCCCAGGGGACATGTATCAATGCAAAAAAAACTTTTAAAAACGGCCGTTTTTTCGGGAGCAGTGATTTTAATGATGCTTAAAGTAAAAAAAAAAAAAAAAAGTGAAATATTCCTTTAAATATCGTACCTGAGGGTGTCTATAGTATGCCTGTAAAGTGATGCGTGTTTCCCGTGTTTAGAACAGTCCCTGCACCAAATGTCATTTTTAAAGGAAAAAATCTAATTTAAAACTGCTTGCGGGTTTAATGTAATGTCGGGTCCTAGCAATATGGATGAAAATCAGTGAGACAAACGGCATGGGTACCCCCCAGTCCATTACCAGGCCCTTTGGGTCTTGTATGGATATTAAGGGGAACCCCACACCCAAATTAAAATAAGGAAAGGTGTGGTCTGAACAGCAGTATACAGGCGGTGCAAACAAGACAGGGACTGTAGGTTTGTTGTTAAGTAGAATCTCTTTGTAATTTTGAACGGGTACATTTTTAACGTGTTTAGCTCCAGCCAAAAAATCTTTTTTAAGCTTTTTGGAAAACATAGGGAAGGGTTATCACCCCTGTGACATTTGTTTTGCTGTCTTTCCTCCTCTTCAGAAGATTTCACCTCACTTTTTGTCCCAATGGATTGGAAAGCATCAGTGGAAAGGAGAAATGTTTTTCCCATATTAACTCTTACAGGAGAGAATTTCCCTTCCTAGGGGTAGATTTCATCTCACTTCCTGTTGTCTCCTTCCGTTTGCAAGTAGGAGTCGTTTGTAAGTTAGTTGTTTGAAAGTAGGGTCCTGCCCTATATACTCAGCAGAAATTTGGGCCTTAGGTGTTGCTGTGGCCACAACACTGTAAGCCTTCACAGGGCCCTGCTGTGAAATATTAGATCAAGAATTGTAATTACATGCCCCTGTTGAACAGGAGCTGAAAAATTAGGCCTTAGGCACTGGTGCTGGTGCCACAACACTGCAACCCCTCACAGACACTCTAGTTGGAACGCAGGAACGAGCCCTGCTGCAAAGTATTGCATCAAAAATTGTAATTACACGCCCCTGTTAAACAAGGGCTGAAAAATTGTGCCTTAGGCACTGGTGCTGGTGCCACAACACTGCAACCCCTCACAGACACTCTAGTTGGAACGCAGGAACGAGCCCTGCTGCAAAGTATTGCATCAAAAATTGTAATTACACGCCCCTGTTAAACAGGGGCAGAAAAAATGGGCCTTAGGCACTGGTGCTGGTGCCACAACACTGCAACCCCTCACAGACACTCTAGTTGGAACGCAGGAACGAGCCCTGCTGCAAAGTATTGCATCAAAAATTGTAATTACACGCCCCTGTTAAACAGGGGCAGAAAAAATGGGCCTTAGGCACTGGTGCTGGTGCCACAACACTGCAACCCCTCACAGACACTCTAGTTGGAATGCAGGAACGAGCCCTGCTGCAAAGTATTACATCAAAAATTGTAATTACAGGGGCTGAAAAATTGTGCCTTAGGCACTGGTGGTGGCGCCCAGAACCAAAAATGTTCTTACAAGCTATCAGCGTGATAATTGAGGAGGAAGAGGATAATTACTCAGGGATAGTCACTCAGCATCAGCATAGGCAGTCTTTGAAGGGATCTGAGATTTCAAAAAAAATTATTCGGTTACATCAGCATCAGGTGCTTGGTAGCTGGTGGTGATCCAAGACTGATTCATTTTTATGAAGGTCAGTCGATCGACCGAGTCAGTGGACAGACGCACCCTGTGATCAGTTACCACGCCTCCAGCAGCACTGAATGTGCGTTCCGAAAGAACGCTGGATGCAGGACAGGCCAGTAGCTCAATTGCATACTGTGCAAGCTCTGGCCAGTGATCCATCCTCAAGACCCAGTAACCCAGAGGATTTTCGGTGGGAAAGGTGTCCAAGTCTGATCTTGCCCCTAGGTATTCCTGCACCATGTAAAACAGACGCTGGCGATGGTTGCTGGAACCGATCATACCTTGGGGCTGCGGACCAAAAAATTGTCTGAACGCATCGGTCAGACAGCCACCTTCTCCACCACTCCTTCTTTGACTGACCGAAGCCTCAGCAACACGTTGTCCAGAAACAGGAGTTTGTAACCTCCCAGTCTCTGGGAACGCGTTGCACAGACCTTTCTGCAAGGCCTCCCGAATATGTTTCATCCTCTGCTCCCTCTGCGATGGCAAAATAAGGTCCACAACCTTACCCTTGTAACGTGGATCAAGGAGGGTTGCCAGCCAGTATTGGTCCTTCTCCTTGATACCACGAATACGAGGATCCTTACGCAGGCTTTGCAGGATCAGGGAGGCCATGCAGCGTAGGTTTGCTGAGGCATTCGGTCCGGAGTCCTCTGGGTCACTAAGGATGACATGGTCCGCAGCCACCTCCTCCCAGCCACGTACAAGTCCATGTGTTTCTTGGGACTGATCCCTTAAAGACTGCTGCTGATGCTGAGTGCCAGGCTCCACCTCCATACTGACACAATCTTCCTCCTCCTCCTCCTCCTCCTCGTCCTCTTCCTGTGTGATCGGCGGGCAGGCAGGAACACTGTCTGGATAAAGGGGGCCTTGAGAGCTAAGGAAGTCCTCCTCTTCCTGCCTCTGTTCTGCCTCAAGTGCCCTGTCCATTATTCCACGCAGCATGTGCTCCAACAGGTGGACAAGGGGGACAGTGTCACTGATGCATGCACTGTCACTGCTCACCATCCTCGTGGCCTCCTCAAATGGTGACAGGACAGTGCATGCATCCCTGATCATGGCCCACTGGCGTGGGGAAAAAAACCAAGCTCCCCTGACCTGTCCTGGTGCCATAGTCGCACAGGTACTCATTGATGGCCCTCTGCTGCGTGTGCAGCCGCTGCAGCATGGCCAACGTTGAGTTCCATCTGGTGGGCATGTCACAGATTAGGCGGTTCTTGGGCAGGTTAAACTCCTTTTGGAGGTCCGTCAGCCGAGCACTGGCATTATATGACCGGCGGAAATGCACACAGACTTTCCTGGCCTGCCTCAGGACATCCTGTAAGCCCGGGTACCTGCCCAAGAACCGCTGCACCACCAAGTTAAGGACATGAGCCAAACAGGGCACATGGGTCATTTGTCCCTGTCGGAGGGCAGAGAGGAGGTTGGTGCCATTGTCGCAAACCACCATTCCTGCCTTAAGTTGGCGTGGCGTCAACCACCTCTGAACCTGCCCCTGCAGAGCTGACAGAACCTCTGCCCCAGTGTGGCTCCTGTCCCCCAAGCACACCAGCTCAAGCACCGCATGGCATCTTTTGGCCTGTGTACTTGCGTAGCCCCTTTAATGACTACGGAGCACCGCTGGTTCCGAGGAAGAGGCCATGGAGGAAGAAGAAGAGGAGGGGGTGGAGGAGAGAGGTGTGTCACAATCATTAGCATTTTGGAGGCGTGGTGGCGGAACAACCTCCAACACTACTGCACCTTGTCCTGCATCCTTCCCAGCTGCCAGCAGAGTCACCCAATGCGCCGTGAAACTTAGGTAACGTCCCTGTCCATGCCTGCTGGACCATGAGTCAGCGGTAATATGCACCTTACCACTGACCGCCCTGTCCAGCGAGGCATGGACATTGCCTTCCACATGCTGGTAGAGAGCCGGAATCGCCTTCCGTGAGAAAAAGTGGCATTTGGGTACCTGCCACTGAGGAACCGCACATTCCACAAACTCACGGAAGGGGGCAGAGTCTACCAACTGAAAAGGCAGCAGTTGAAGTGCTAGCAATTTTGCCAAGCTAGCATTCAACCGCTGGGCATGTGGATGGCTGGGAGCAAACTTCTTTCGGCGGTGCAGCAGCTGGGGCAGGGAAATTTGCCTGGTACAATCTGACGTCGGTGTACCAAAATCAGATTGCCCTCAAGTACTTGGCTGTGACACACCTAATTCTACACCTTCATTCCTCTCAGTGCAGGTCTCAGAGAGGACTGAAGGTCTAGTGGGGTTGGAAATCTCAGCTGATGAGGAGCAAGGAGAGGTCCTCTTTGTTCTTTGGTGTGGGTCTTTTAGATACGCTTGCCAACGAACTGCATGGCAGGTCAACATATGTCTGGTCAAGCATGTGGTACCCAAGCGGGAGATGTTTTGGCCACGCGAGATACGCTTGAGACATATGTTGCAAATAGCAGCGGTGCGATCTGAAGCACTCGTCTCAAAAAAGGCCCACACCAAAGAACTTTTTGAATAACGCGCAGAGACTGCAGCGCCCTGCACATGTGGAGCTTTGGGGTGTGATGCAGTCAATGTGCTGCCCTTAGGCTGGCCCCTGGAGGGCATCCTGCCTCGTTGGTGATGTGCCGCCTCCTCCTCCTCCTCCTCTCTCCTATCAGGCACCCACGTTGAGTCAGTGACCTCATCATCCCCTCCCTCCTCATCACTGGAGCAAACCTGGCAGTATGCTGCAGCAGGGGGAGCATGACTGCCAGATTGCTGTCCTTCTTGGGCACCCCCTCTGTCCGTGCTCATGTTACTGCCTTCATCGAGCTCAGTATCATCATCAGAGCCTTCCAAACGCTGGGCATCCTCCTGGAGCATGTACCCAACACTGTGGTCAAACAGTTCGAGGGACTCCTCAGGAGGACATGGTGGGGCTAGGGAAGGAGTCACTGATGACATTGAGCCGAGGGAAGAGGCCGCTGCTTTGCCAGACAAAGTACCCTGGGCATGGGTGAGAGAGGATGAGGAGGATGAGGACGGCTTGGTCATCCACTCGACCAAGTCTTCCGCATGTTGCGGCTCAACATGGCCAGCTGCCGAAAAAAAGGCCAAGCGTGTCCCATGGCCACGTGCTGATGAGGATGCACCGTCTCCACGACCAGCACTAGACACAGAGCCTGCTTGCCCTCTCTTATTGGCTTGTGACTGTCTGCCTCTCCTTCTTGGCCTTCCAGACATACTAATGGCCTGTAGCTGCACTAAGCTGGGATATATATATATATATATATATATATATATATATATGTACTGATACTGCAGCTAGCAAAATCAACTGCCTGCCTGTAATATGAGAACACCACCAACCTTCTACAGGTAGCTTTAGCTGAACACTGTGAGGTGGACGCACCCCACTAACTTGTAGGTTTAGCTGAACACTGTGAGCAGGACGCACTGCACTAACTGTAAATAGTCTAGCTGCCTGACTGTGGTACTAATAGGATCAAAAGAACACCAGCAATTTTCTTCAGGTAGCTGTATTTACTGTAACAAGACAAGCCTGCCTGTCAGTAAGAAGATAACAGAAACGGATCTAGCTGAACACTGTGAGCAGGACGCACCCCACTAGCTTGTAGGTTTAGCTGAACACTGTGAGGTGGACGCACCCCACTAACTTGTAGGTTTAGCTGAACACTGTGAGCAGGACGCACCCCACTAACTTGTAGGTTTAGCAGAACACTGTGAGCAGGACGCACTGCACTAACTGTAAATAGTCTAGCTGCCTGACTGTGGTACTAATAGGATCAAAAGAACACAAGCAATTTTCTTCAGGTAGCTGTATTTACTGTAACAAGACAAGCCTGCCTGTCGGTAAGAAGATAACAGAAACGGATCTAGCTGAACACTGTGAGCAGGACGCACCCCACTAACTTGTAGGTTTAGCAGAACACTGTGAGCAGGACGCTCTGCACTAAATGTAAATAGTCTAGCTGCCTGACTGTGGTACTAATAGGATCAAAAGAACACCAGTAATTTTCTTCAGGTAGCTTTATATACTGTAACAAGACAAGCCTGCCTGTCAGTAAGAAGAGAACAGGAACGGATCTAGCTGAACACTGTGAGCAGGACGCACTGCACTAACTGTAAATAGTCTATCTGCCTGACTGTGGTACTAATAGGATCAAAAGAACACCAGCAATTTTCTTCAGGTAGCTGTATTTACTGTAACAAGACAAGCCTGCCTGTCAGTAAGAAGATAACAGAAACGGATCTAGCTGAACACTGTGAGCAGGACGCACCCCACTAGCTTGTAGGTTTAGCTGAACACTGCGAGGTGGACGCACCCCACTAACTTGTAGGTTTAGCTGAACACTGTGAGCAGGACGCACCCCACTAACTTGTAGGTTTAGCAGAACACTGTGAGCAGGACGCACTGCACTAACTGTAAATAGTCTAGCTGCCTGACTGTGGTACTAATAGGATCAAAAGAACACAAGCAATTTTCTTCAGGTAGCTGTATTTACTGTAACAAGACAAGCCTGCCTGTCAGTAAGAAGATAACAGAAACGGATCTAGCTGAACACTGTGAGCAGGACGCACCCCACTAACTTGTAGGTTTAGCAGAACACTGTGAGCAGGACGCTCTGCACTAAATGTAAATAGTCTAGCTGCCTGACTGTGGTACTAATAGGATCAAAAGAACACCAGTAATTTTCTTCAGGTAGCTTTATATACTGTAACAAGACAAGCCTGCCTGTCAGTAAGAAGAGAACAGGAACGGATCTAGCTGAACACTGTGAGCAGGACGCACTGCACTAAATGTAAATAGTCTAGCTGCCTGACTGTGGTACTAATAGGATCAAAAGAACACCAGTAATTTTCTTCAAAATACTGTAACAAGACAAGCCTGCCTGTCAGTAAGAAGATAACAGGAACGGATCTAGCTGAACACTGTGAGCAGGACGCACTGCACTAAATGTAAATAGTCTAGCTGCCTGACTGTGGTACTAATAGGATCAAAAGAACACCAGTAATTTTCTTCAAAATACTGTAACAAGACAAGCCTGCCTGTCAGTAAGAAGATAACAGGAACGGATCTAGCTGAACACTGTGAGCAGGACGCACTGCACTAAATGTAAATAGTCTAGAAGATAACAGGAACGGATCTAGCTAAACTGAATACAGTGTATATATATATATATATATATATATATATATATATATATATATGCAACACCTGGGATGCATATATATAGACAATACACTTTAAGTGCAGCTAACTGACTGACTGTCCTGCCTAATCTAGCTAACTCAAATGAAATGACACTGTCTCTCTCTCTATTTCCCAGCACACCGGAACACACTGCACAGGGCCGCCGTGCAGGCGGCCTTATATAGTGTGGGGCGTGTACTAAATCCCCTGAGCCATAATTGGCCAAAGCCTCCTTGGCTTTGGCCAATTACGGCTCTCTGTTAAGGGGGCGCTGTGATTGGCCAAGCATGCGTGTCATAGTGCATGCTTGGCCAATCATCAGCAAGCAATGCACTGCGATGCCGCAGTGAATTATGGGCCGTGACGCGCCACACGAATTTGGCACGAACGGCCCATATCGTTCGCAATTCGACGAACGATCGAACAGCCGATGTTCGAGTCGAACATGGGTTCGACTTGAACACGAAGCTCATCCCTACTGAGGGGTATGGTTGTTACTCAGCTCTGCCAGCACACAGCACTGTGGTTTTAAGGCTAAACACATAGTTGCCAACATTGTAAAAATATTTTTAGGGACACTTTTTTGGCTGTAGGCGGAGTCGCATTATAATTAGGGGGCGGGGCATGCATTTGTGGGCGTGACATAGTTGAAATAAAAATGCAAAGCGCGCCGCAACGACAAATGGGCGTGGTTTACGTGGGGAAGTGGGCATGGCTTAAATGGGCGTGGCTCAAATGGGGTGTGGTTAGAGTCTGAGATGAATGAGGGATGGAGAGGAAAAGGGGGGACAGGGAGGGGGGGACAGGGATGGAGGGACAGCAACCCCAGATCCTACACAACAATAGAAATGTGTATCCCAGAGTTTAACAATCAGCAGATAAAGATACTCCAAACACCTGGTGTTAGCGCTTCAATCATCCCGGCACCATGATTGTTATGGTGTCAGGATGATTGAAGCGCATTATTTCTATTATTACATTGTAATATAAAATGAAATCATTCAACTCACCATAATGCAGAATCAGTGGGAGCCCTGAGCGTGTCACCTGCCACGTTGCCTGCCACCAGATGCCATCAGGTGTCCCCAGCGGAGCCTTCCTCACATCTGTGTCCCCATCAGCAGAGTCCTCCTTACATCTGTGTCCCCATCAGTCCTCCTTACATCTGTGTCCCCATCAGTCCTCCTTACATCTGTGTCCCCATCAGCAGAGTCCTCTTTACATCTGTGTCCCCATCAGTCCTCCTTACATCTGGTGCCCCCCATGACATCCAGACTATACGGCCCCCCGTGACATCCAGACTGGCTCCACCTGTGACATCCAGACTATACGGCCCCCCCCAGGTGACATCCAGACTATACGGCCCCCCAGTGACATCCAGACTATACGCCCCCCTGTGACATCCAGACTATACAGCCCCCCTGTGACATCCAGACTATACGGCCCCCCCGTGACATCCAGACTATACGGCCCCCCTGTGACATCCAGACTATACGCCCCCCTGTGACATCCAGACTATACGGCCCCCCCATGACATCCAGACTATACAGCCCCCCCGTGACACCCAGACTATATGGCCCCCCCTTGTGACATCCAGACTGGCCCCCCTCTGTGACATCCAGACTATACAGCCCCCCCTGTGACACCCAGACTATACGGCCCCCTGTGACATCCAGACTATACAGCCCCCCCCTGTGACACCCAGACTATACGCCCCCCATGACATCCAGACTATACAGCCCCCCGTGACACCCAGACGATACAGCCCCCCCGTGACATCCAGAATGGTCCCCCCTGTGACATCCAGACTATACGCCCCCCGTGACATCCAGACTGGCCCCCCCTGTGACATCCAGACTGGCCCCCATGACATTCAGACTATACAGCCCCCCCGTGACATCCAGACCAGCCCCCCCTGTGACATCCAGACCGGCCCCTCTGTGAGATCCAGACCGGCCCCCCCGTGACATCCAGACTGGCCCCCCTCTGTGACATCCAGACTATACGGCCCCCCCTGTGACATCCAGACTATACAGCCCCCCCTGTGACACCCAGACTATACGGCCCCCCCGTGACATCCAGACTATACGCCCCCCGTGACATCCAGACTATACAGCCCCCCTGTGACACCCAGACTATACGGCTCCCCCCTGTGACATCCAGACTGGCCCCCCCGTGACATCCAGACGGGCCCCCCTGTGACATCCAGACCGCCCCCCCGTGACATCCAGACTGGCCCCCCCTGTGACATCCAGGCCGCCCCCCCGTGACATCCAGACTGGCCCCCCGTGACATCCAGGCTATACAGTCCCAAAGTTGGTCAAGCGGAGCCGCATGGTTACAGTAGAGATTGAGCTGTGGCGCCGCCCATCCCCCACCCCTTTCCATAACAGGTCACAGAGACTGGCAGCGGGGCGGAGCGGGCCGGGGGGTGGGCGGTGCCGCAGCTCAATCTCTATTGTAGCCATCTAGCCAGCCTACTTCTACGGTTTCCTTGAAAATGGCAGCCGGCGGAGACATCGGCCCCTATCGGCCGGCGGCGCGAACCTCGGCTGCGAAAATCGGGAAAAAAATAATTTCTCAGGAAACTATTAAATCGGGAAAAGGGTCTAAATCCCGGGAATGTCCCGAGAAATTCAGGACAGTTGGCAAGTATGTAAACATAGAGAGTAAGGGTCGGTTCACACTAGTATGATGCCGGACATCACATGTGATTCGGACCGCATTGCTGTGCAGATCACATGCGATGTCTGTGCAATATGAATTCAGCCATACAAACTGTATGGCTGAATTTGCATCGAATTCGGACCAAACTCGCGCAGGACCCCTTTTTTGGTTCGCACCATGCGATCTGATTCTGCAAATCGCACTATGTTTTGCAAACTGATTGTGGGGTGTCATTAACTTAACATACACTCCACAATCAGTTCGCATGAACAGGTTTGCGATTTAGATGCGGTGTGGATTTGCAGTAAATTCGCTGTGAATTCATGCCGCAGCTACTGTGAACCGAGCCTAAAATGTATTTTAAGCCATTTTCAAAGAAACATTCGCAAATCATAACATGCAGATGTACAGGACTACAATAAGATAAAAAGATGTGCATTTTCAATAGCTTTAAGTGCAAGGGAACTTAATATAAAAAATACGAGAATGCATCCATATTTTTCTTATTCATCACAGATAAAAGGAATACAGTAGAGTCATTGAAAGAGATATTTTTTTTCAAAATACCTTAAGGTCCCTTAGAATGAATCGTAACAAATGCACATAATAGAAATATCGGCATTCTTGGAGTGGCATGCGTTTTCAAGGTTGGAAAAAGCACTCCAAAACAAAAGTCCATACTCTGGAGATTGAAAGCAAACTTTTCAAATGTCAGACCAAATCTGAAAGAACACACAGGTTTGAGGTAGTAGAAACTGTAGGTTTCTGTTGAGCCTCGTACACACGATCTGATTTTCCGAACGAAATGTGTGATGACAGGCTGTTGGCGGAAAATCGGACAATTGTTGAACAGACAAATTTTGGATAGCAGGTTTTAACATCTGTGGACAAATGTGTGTTGTTGGATTTTCTGAGCGTGTGTACACAAGTCTGTCGGACAAAAGTCCAAGGTACAAACTCGCATGTTCGGAAGCAAGGATGAGCCAGAAGCAGTCGGTCTTGTAAACTAGTGTTCATAATGGAGAATTAACATTTAAGACGTGGCAAATTATGAAATCTCCAAATGCAGCGCACAATTCTCGTCTTCTTTCATGGGATAATAATGAAGCTGCTTTGCTGGTGATACTGTTGGAGTTATTGCAAACTCATTTTCAAAGGCTTTTTTTTTCTAGTGATATCAAGAATAATATTATTATGCTTTTTTTTTCTTTGAGAAAGTTACCACAATACCATTATCCCGTAGTTTTTAAGATCAAAGATACAACCATGTTGATGTCCCTTGTCAATTTTACATTGTATTTTTTTAAATGTAACTGCCTACTCCCAAACTGTCATTTGAAGTAAAACACATAGCCAAGTATTATTCTCCACGATATTTTTATTGTGCATTAAAAAAAGAAAACAAATAAAATTAGACATGCTGTCTGCCAATAGAACTTAACCAAAAAGTGCATTCTATGCATCCAAAAATATAGAAAATATACCAAATCAAATCATTATTCAACCAAAAAAATAATGTCAAAGCAATAACTCCAAGGCCAATAATAAATAACACGTTATCTCCTCCGATTCCGCAACATGTCTGGTTGACGAACGGCCGTTCAGAAACAAACTGAAAAGCACGAAATTAAAATCACAAAATGAAAAGTGTGAAATGGAAAGCACGAATCAACACTCACCAAACTTCTACTAACACGAAATTAGCAGAAGGAGCCCAAAGGGTGGCGCTAAAGAGCTGAAAAAACACGTAGTACGTCACTAAGTTTGTGTTTGTTGGCCGACAATTCCTTGCCGTTTGTATGGAATACAAGTTTGGACCAACGCCCTTCGGACAAAAGTCCACGGTTGTGTTGGCCAAAAATCTGTTTGTGTGTACGAGGCTTTAGTGTAGGTTGTAATATAAATATTGAAGAGGAACTGAACTCTGAAAGCCATGCCCCAAAAAAAGACAGACAGGCAGGCAACAAAAAAACAATCACCATTATTTGGCAGTGGGCTACCTGCAATTATTCTCTATTACTGAGATTTTAATGCTGTAACGAGCCCCTTGCTCGCTCAGTTCCACTCTCCCGACACTCCTCTGCAGCTATTGAATCAGATTGCAACGTCTGATGGTTCGTCATCCGATGCTCCGGGACTAGAACTACAGCTCTGTGCTGTTCTAGTCCAGTTGTGATAGCTCAGAACAAACACCAGGCAGGCTGTATGTAAGTTCAACCAGGAATATCCTTTATTGCAAAATACAGGCTTTTATACACAAAGTGGAGGTGCAGACCTCCTGCTCATATTACTCTAACAATACAGCTGTAACCTAATTAACCTAATTAACATGAGCTAATTAACTAATCCCTTTAGACAACCTAGATGACTCAGACATGACCGTTAGGCCAGACTGGCCGTCTTGTAGTTCAGAAAATCCAATCAACATTATCACAATCAACATAGACTCTTCTTCACACAATAGCAGAGTTAATTAACACAAATAACAATGGGGATCTAATGACTCTTAGATCCCATAGAAGACTTATTTACAATACACATTTTAGCAGACAATAGACAGACAGGTGTTGGAATTTACATCAGCATCTCCTAACAGTATCTGTCCCTGCATTATGAATCAGTCACTTATTCCAATATTCATGACAAATGCCTTTTTCAGCACTGTGACACAGGTGTTGATTTACTAAAACTAGAGAGTGCAAAATCTTCTGCAGTTGTGCATAGGAACCAATCAGCTTCCAGGTTTTATTGTCAGAGCTTAACTGAACAAGCTGAAGTTAGAAGCTGATTGGCTGCAATGCACAGCTGCAACAAATGTTGCACTCTCCAGTTTTAGTAAATTAGCCCCACTGTGTGGGGGCGGCCATCTTGGTACAGGCAAGATGCTGAAAGGCATGTCCTCTGATCATTTATGTTAGGTGTCTCCTGAATGTGTGGCAGAATGGGGGCAAATGGTACCAGCTATTTACCACAATCAAGTGGAAGCTAAACCTGAGGATTGATTAATGCTCGCACTTACAATTTCAGACAGAAAATAATAAAATAAGTCCTTTAAATCAGTAGCTTGGTTCTAAAAACATTCTGAAATTTAAAGGGGTTTCACCTTAAAATTACATGATTTATTTGTGCTTTTTTATATGTCATATGCAATATGTTACTAAATATAATGATTCATTTTTCAAAACATGGATTTTTTTTTCGACAGTAACCAGCTAAATCCCAGGAATTCAGAACAACATTCTGGGTGTTTGACAGGGGCAGCCTGTTCATTAGGGGCGCCCGGGCGCTGCCCCCCCTATCCTCGCCACCCCTTATATGCAGTGGATAGATTCATGCATAGCATAGATTCATGTATCCGGCCCCTTTCGGGTCACCGGGCATATGAATTAGAGCGGCCAGGGTTTCTTTTTAAGAACCTGATTAGAGCCATAGGCTCTAATAGGCTTCAAAATAGGGTGGATTCGGGAAGCAGAGCATTGCATCTGGAGCTCACCCAGGTGTGTTGCAACAGCGAATGAAAATTCGCTGTTGCAACACTGATCCTCCTCCCAGCCAATCGGGAAGCAGGTATGAAACCTGTTTCCCGATTGGCAAAATGTCAGGCTATCCTATTGGATGCCTAGAGCTGGGAGGAGGAGAGAGGAAACACAGCGGAAGGAGAGGACACCGGAGCAGCTTTCCCCGAGCCTGTCACGCTCTCACTGCCCGCATCCAAGGTAAGGACAGTGGGTGAGAAAAGAAAAACTAAAGCGCTGATGTGGATTCTCTATATAATAACAAAACACCAGAAAAAAAGATTGAGCTGCAACCAACCAATTAGTGCTGTGACACCGTTGCTATGAAACAATATGAAATATGTTAGTGCGCTTATTAAAGCGTTTGTAAAGGTGTTTTTTTTTTTTTTTTTAAATAACAAACATGTTATACTTACCTTCACTGTGCAGCTCGTTCTGCACAGAGTGGCCCCGAACCTCGTCTTCTGGGGTCCCTCGGCGGCTGTTTCAGCTCCTCCCCGCAAGCATTCACCACCTTAATGCGAGCTCCCTCGCACGGTGGTGAGTGCTTGCGGGCGCGCTCCCGTGATACAGCCGGCGGCTATAGCCGCTCGCTGTATCACTCGGCCCCGCCCCCCGGCGCGCCGCGTCATCGGATGTGATTGACAGCAGCGCGAGCCAATGGCTGCGCTGCTTTCAATCCATCCACTGCAGCCAATCAGCGGCCAGGGTGAGCGGAGGAACAGATGTCGGGAACGCGAAGCTGACTTTCGAGGCGTCAGGTAAGTAAAACGGGGGGCCTGGGGGCGGCGGTTCTGTCAGAAGTTTTTTCACCTTAATGCATAGAATGCATTAAGGTGAAAAAATTTTTACCTTTACAACCCCTTTAAACTCTCCCCTTCTATTGGAGTAGTGCTTGTGTATAAAATCCTAAACCGTAAAAATGCCCTGGTATCACAATCTGTAAAGTGAATAAGTGCAAATAAATATATCAATCAATAAAGTGAAATAAATGCAAATATATGTACCAAAAAACATATAGGGGAACACATATCCCTAAATATATGTTGATGAAAGAAATAAAAATGAAAGAACAATAAATAGTGTCTGTTTGTGTTAATCCAGCTGGGGTCTAAATGTCCAATCAAATGCCTTTGATGAACTTGCTTGTATTTCAATTTTCACAGATCACAGTTGCATGATGAATTACATTTGAAGGTGATGATTCACATAAAGATAAAAAAAAACATCATTGCGCAGTGTTTTTAAATGCTACTAAACCTAAGCAATCAATGTAATCCACTCACATATTCCTAGTAGCTGAATCGCTTTTGTTAGAATGGTCAGACAGCTTCCCCGCTCATACAGCTATCGCTGTGTTTGCTGAACACTATGCAATGATGTCACTGACTTCTCCTCCTAACGCGTATCGTCACATGTCACGTGACTTTCTCAAGGGTAGCAAACCCTTGAGAAAGTCACGTGACATGTGACGATACGCGTGGGGAGGAGGAGTCAGTGACGTCATCGCATAGTGTTCGGCAAACGCAGCGATAGCTGTATGAGCGGTGAAGCTGTCTGACCATTCTAACAGTGGTACTAGTGGTTAGCAGTTCTGCCTTGCAGCAATAGGGTTGTTAGATCAAATCCTGGACAGGACACTACGGAATTGATTTACTAAAGGCAAATAGACTACACTTTGCAATTGCAAGTGCGGTTGCCCTCTACAAGTGCAGTTCCTTCAGAGCTTAGTAAATGAGGTAAAGCTTCACTTTGCAAAGAGTACCCAATCACGTGCAAGGAAAATAAAAAAAAAAACTGCATTTTTGCTTGCACATGATTGGATGATGGAAGTCAGCAGAGTTTCTGCTCATTTACTAAGCTCTGGAGCAACTCCACTGTACGAAGTATTAAATAAATTTCAGTTAGCGTGTTCAATACTTTGTCCCTGTGTCATTCCATTTTATTACACATAACCTAATTCCGGAACATATTTGTTTTGGTTTCTTTGTATGTATGGAGTGCATGGGTTGTTACCGACATGTGGTGAAAGTTTCCTGTCAATAGCACCTTTAGAAATATATTTAACCTAGAAAAACGGTGACATGTTCAATACTTATTTTACCCGCTGTATATGCCTGTAATAAATAATTCCACCCTGGGTGACAACCATAACTTCCCTCATACATACACTGGGGGAGTGAGCGTAGCCAGGCAGGACCAGGAAGTATGTTATTTGCAGCAGCCAGGTGAAAATAAAGAGCAAAAAAGAAAATGAAGGCACCTCATCTAAGGACTGGTGAGCTGTTTACTTTTTGTTTTTAGGTCTATACCATTTCTTAAAGTGTTTTTTCACTTTTGCAGCCAAATTGGGATAATGCCTACATATATTTATTACATGGTCCTATTCATATAGCATAACTTAAAAAAAAATAAATTGCAGATTACTTTTTTATATGATCTATTGTGGACCCTTTAGCAAGAAAAAAAAACTACTAGTTTGTCTTTGTCCGTCGTCATACACTGTTTGAAGTGGAATATCGTTGTTATGGCAGCAGCTAGCTGCCATAACCCCCGTATCCAATTCTTCAGCGGGCAGTCGGCTTTCAGATAAAAGTGGTATGGAGCTGAGTGAGGGGAAGATGGCCCCCACCTGGCTCGATACCATTGTAGGGTGGAAGCGACGTCAAAACATCACTTCCGCCCATAGCTCTTAAAGGGACATTTTTTTAAAATTATTTTTTCAAACAACATTTTTTTTATTTTGTTATTGCATTTTAGTGTAAATATGAGATCTGAGGTCTTTTTGATCCCAGATCTCATATTTAAGAGGTCCTGTCATGCTTTTTTTCTATTAGAACGGATGTTTACATTCCTTGTAATAGGAATAAAAGTGACACCATTTTTTTTTTTTAGAAGAACAGTGTAAAAATAAAGAATAAAAAGTAAAATAAATAAGTATTGAACATTTTTCTAGGTTGAATATATTTCTAAAGGTGCTATTGACATGAGCAGCAAGTGACAGTCCGCAACATGTGGCAGGCGACGTGGCAAGTGACAATCTGCTTCTGGTGGCAGGCAAGTGACAACCAGCAACATGTGGCAGGTGATGTGGCAAGTGACAATCCGCAACATGTGGCAGGTGACGTGGCAAGTGACAATCTGCAACGTGTGGCAGGTGACGTGGCAAATCACAATCTGCATCTGGTGGCAGGCAAGTGACAACCAGCAACGTGTGGCAGGTGACGTGGCAAATCACAATCTGCATCTGGTGGCAGGCAAGTGACAACCAGCAACGTGTGGCAGGTGACGTGGCAAGTGACAATCTGCATCTGGTGGCAGGTGACGGTGACAAGTGACACGCTCAGGGCTCCCACTGATTCTGCATTATGGTGAGTTGAACTATTTCCTTTTATATAACAATGTAATAATAAAATAATGCGCTTCAATCATCCGGACGCCATAACAACCATGGTGCCGGGATGATTGAAGCATCAACACCAGCCATTGCCCAGATAAATTGCCCACAAAAAACATATTTTATGTCAGTGCCCCTCCCGAGACTAGACTCTGGATCTGCCCCTGGTACTGTAACATACTGAAGCAGAGCATGATCCCCTCCCTTTGGAGACTGGGTCGCAGGACAGTATTCCAACATAATGACCCCCAAACACACCTCTAAGACGACCACTGCCTTGCTAAAGAAGCTGAGGGTAAAGGTGATGGACTGGCCAAGCATGTCTTCAGACCTAAACCCTATTGAGCATCTGTGGGGCATCCTCAAACGGAAGGTGGAGGAGCGCAAGGTCTCTAACATCCACCAGCTCCGTCATGGAGGAGTGGAAGAGGACTCCAGTGGTTACCTGTGATATATATATCTATATATCTATATATAGATATATAGCTATATATATGTATGTATTCATTTTTTTTTAAACGCTTCTAAACGCAAATGCGGCAAAACGCAGCATGTAAACATGGCAAAACGGACATTTTAAACATCGGTTACTATTTGTCAAGTTAAATCATTCAGGAGAGGTTGTGAAAACATCCCATGTACATGAAGCCTTAGAGTAGTAAAGATGTGGAACTCCCTTCCACAGTTGGTGGTGTCAGTGGTGAGCGTAGATAAATTCAAAATACATTTAGATGTGTCTCTTTGTGAATGCAATGTACAATGATATAAACACATACACTCAGGTTGAACTGGATCAACCTTATCAACTATGTAACATTACAGGTCAGGTTAATGCACAGGATATTTGGGTTCTCAGTGCTAAAACATAATGGGGTTCATTTACTAAAACTATAGAGTGCAAAATCTGGTACAGCTGCGCATGGTAACCAATCAGGTTCTAACTTCAGCTTGTTCAATTAACCACTTAGCGACCATCCCACGTACATTTACTGTGGCAGGACGGCGGCTCTGTGCCAGATCATGCACCTGATCTGACACTTCCGGGCCTGGGGCGGGCGCGTGCGCGCCACCGGCAAAGCCGCGTCCGCTGTGATTGGACACAGCGGGAGCCTCCGCCAGTGTCATTGGTACAGTAACAGTGGATATTTTTAAGCACTCATCACTGTATTAGTGTCACTGGTCCCTGAAAAGTGTTAATTATGCCGCGTACACACGATCGGACATTCCGACAATAAAATCCTGTATTTATCTCCGACGGATGTTGCCTCAAACTTGTCTTGCATTCACACGGTCATACAAATGTCGGAAATTCCGAACGTCAAGAACGCGGTGACCTACAACACATACGACGAGCCGAGAAAAGTTCAATAGCCAGTGCGTCTCCTCTGCTTGATTCCGAGCATGCGTGGAATTTTGTGGGTTGGAATTGTGTAGACATGATTGGAATTTCCGACAACGAATTTTGTTGTCGGAAAATTTGAGAACCAGCTTTCAAATTTTTGTTGTCCAAAATTCCGATAACAAATGTCCGATGGAGCCTACACACAGTCGGAATTTCCGACAACAAGCTCACATTGAACATTTGTTGTCGGAAATTCCAACCGTGTGTACGTGGCATTAGTGTCAGAATGTCTGCAGCAATATTGCAATCACTGATAGCTGCCATTACTAGTAAGGAAAAAAAAAAAATCCCATAGTTTGTTGACGGTATAGCTTTTGCACAAACCAATCAATATACACTTATTGGAATTTTTTTTACCAAAAATATGTAGCAGAATACATATTGGCCTAAAGTGATTAATAAATTAGCTTTTTAATGAAAAAAATGTATTGGGTATGTTTTTTAGCAGAAAATAAAGTTTTTTTTTTTTTTTCAAAATTGTCAGTCTTTTTTGTTTATATCGCAAAAAAAAAAAAAAACACAGAGGTGATCAAATACCACCAAAAGAAACCTCTATTTGTGGGGGAAAAAAAGGACAAACATTTTATTTGGGTACAGCGTCGCAGGACGGCGCGATTGTTAGTTAAAATTAACGCACTACCGTATTGCAAAAAAAATGTCCTGGTCAGGAAGGGGGTAAAACCTTCTGGAGCTCAAGTGGTTAAGCTTTAACAATAAATCCTGGAAGCTGATTGGATTCCATCCAGAGCTGCACCTGGTTCTGCATGCTCCGGTTTTAGTAAATGAACCCCCGAATGCATTGTAGAAAATGTGCTTTTTCACTCCAGCCTATTATATTCCTCAATGCAGAATTAGCCATTTTATTAGCCGATCAAGAGCCAAACAAGAATCGGCGCACAAATCACTAGAGATATGTTTCAGTAATATGTCAAGTGACAGGTACACTTTTGTTAACTCTGTGTTTGTCAATTCTGATATGTCAAACCTTATTTATGTACCCTAGCGCATAAATAATTCATTGCCGTGTTTGATATCAAAAGACGAGGGTCAGTGTATTTATTTATTTCCAACAACAACAAAAAATATAGAGAGAGCAGATATTCTTGCAGTAAAGGTAAAACGACATTTGGAACTTCCCAAAAGCAAGCATTTTCCTGGTCTCAGCCTATAAAGCATTAATAAGAAACTGTCTAACAATACTGACATCTACAATGGGCATCAACTTACAGCTGAAACATTGCAGCTAAATACAGAATGTAGTGTGTCCTTTGACATAACGGTGATTAGAATATTCATGCCTGAGAACGGTTCTTCTGTGGTGTGTGCCGGTGCCCCATTTAGCTGTAATGTACTAACTCTGTCACATTGACATCATCAGGCAATGCACAGTAAGCCCCGATGACTCACTCCAAAACCTCCAATAATAGGTCCAATTAAAAAAGTTTACACTGAATGAATCCTTGTAAAACGGCCTGCACTTCACAAATATAATTCACAATGTTCCTTTTAGCACTCAGCTAAAAGGGAACATTAAATCTAAGCAATTTCTGTTACTTTTGCAAAACAAAATAGGTAAATAAAGCAATTAATCATATGGTTTCCGTTAAATGCATAGTTTTTTGTTGCATAGTAAAAGGAAATCTCTATCTTTATTAGCTTCAAAAGCAAAAGCATTTAAAGAGGAACTGCGGTCTGCTCACATAATTTGTACTAAAAACATTTTTGCCATAGCTTCCCCTCCAACCACTTTGCATATTATTATATATATACTGGGATTCTGTACGTGCCAAATATGCTGCAGAAATCTCCCTCCACTGAGTCTGGCTGCAATCATTTTAACCAATTGCCGTCTGCGCTATAGCCGAATGACGGCTGCAGCGCAGACTTAATTTGCCGGGAGGGCGTCCCTGGACGTCCTCCCATGCTTGAGAGGCCTGCGCACCCCCTGTGATCATGAGACTCGCCTGATCACAGATCGGAGTAAGGGGTCGATCCCAACTCCTTACCACGTGAGCAGCTGTCAGCCAATGACAGCTGATCATGTGATGTAAACAGCCGATCACCGGCGGCTGCGAGAGGGACTTGTGGAGGTGTCACCAGCGTCATCTACCAGTGCCCACCAGCGCTACCTACCAGTGGCCACAGTACCACCCATCAGTGCCCACAGTGTCACCGATCAGTGACCACAGTGCTGCCTATAAATCACCAATCAGTGCATCATTACCAGTGCTGCCTATCAATACCACCTACCAGTGCTACCTACCAGTGCCCATCAGTGACATCTATCAGTGCCACACATCAGTGCCGTCTTATCAGTGCCCATCAGTGCCGTCTTATCAGTGCCATCTTATCAGTGCCCATCAGTGCCGTCTTATCAGTGCCCATCAGTGCCGTCTTATCAGTGCCCATCAGTGTTGCCTTATCTGTGCTCATCAGTGCAACTTCAATGAAGGAGAAAAATTACCCGTTTGCAAAATTTTATAACAAACTATGAAAATGTTTTTTGTTTTTTTTTTTCAAAAATTTCTGTCTTTTTTTGTTTGTTTAGCAAAAAATAAAAACCCAAATGGTGATTAAATACCACCAAAAGAAAGCTCCATTTGTGTGAAAAAAAAATGATAAAAATTTCATTTGAATACAGTGTAGCATGACCGCGCAATTGTGATTCAAAGTGTGACAGCGCTGAAATTTGGTCTGGGCAGGAGGGGGATTTAAGTGCCCTGTAAGCAAGAGGTTAACTGTGGGCAGCTGAAGCTGCTGCCTGGTCACTTCCTGGATTTACACAGACACACACCTCCAGCATAGCTCCCAACTTGTCCCTGATTTAGAGGAAATGTCTCTGATTTGGAGCAATTTCCCTCTGTCCCTCATTCTTCCTCATTTGTCCCTCATTTTGGTCTGATCTATATAGATGTATATAAAATGCACTTTTTATCTATTAAAAAGCGTTTTCCAGTGCTAAATTGATTCCTACATTGCTGTATTTGTAAATTCCAAAAGCCAATATAAAGGAATAGCAGTGGTAAAAAAAGTACTTGTGGGTTTAACCAATCTTGTTTTTTTGTACAATTCTCCTTTAAGGAGGCGTGGCAAGGGGTGTGTCCTATGCCTGCATACTTTTGCTGATAGGTGTCCCTCATTCCCATCTCAAAATGTTGGGAGGTATGCCTCCAGCTCTGCAGCTCTCATTATCCCTCTTATGACTCATCCCCCCTCCCTTCCTGGCAAATTCACGAGAGTGAGAGAGAGAGCTGTGCATGATGTCATAAGCCTAGGCTTTTTTCCAGACAATAAACAGGAAGTGGGCTGTATAACATATTTCCTGGCAGAAAAAAATGTTTTACTATCCAAAGTTAAAGTGGAACTTCAGTAATTTTTTAAATCTTTTCTTCTATTAAATCTTCTGCCCTTATTGTTTTAACTTTGGATAGTAAAACATTTTTTTTTTCTGCCAGTAAATACCTTATACAGCCCAATTCCTCTTTCTTGTCTGGTCCTTAGCCTAGGCTTATGATATCATGCACAGCTCTCTCTCTTACCCTCATGAGAGTTTGCCAGGAAGGGAGGGGGATGAGTCATAAGAGGGTCAATGAGAGCTGCAGAGCTGGAGGTGTGCCTCTGTGTGTCTGTGTAAATCCAGGAAGTGAACAGGCAGCAGCTTCAGCTGCCCACAGTTAAAATAGATGCAGCCAGACTTAGTGGAGGGAGATTTCTACAGCATATTTGGCAAGTACAGAATCACAGTATATATAAAATAATATACAAAGTAGCTAGAGGGAAGCTTCAGAATGGCAAAGATGTTTTTATTACAAATTATGTGAGAGGACTGCAGTTCCTCTTTAAAACAACAAGGGCAGTAGATTTAATAGATGAAAAGTTGAAAAAATGACTGAAGTTCCGCTTTAAGTAAGATTCTGGCTATTTGCAAAGATGCATGTCAACTAGGCAATGCTACCTCTTTTATTTCAGGATTTTTAACATTCCTATATGGGTAGGATGTTCTTAACAAGCAGTAAAATAGTTTTAAAACAAATCCTCACTGACATCTGTAAATTAAGGTAATGTGAAGTAATCCATCAGAAACATCATAGCAGGGACTCTTATGCCCCGTACACACGATCGGACATTGATTGGACATTCCGACAACAAAATCCATGGATTTTTTCCGATGGATGTTGGCTCAAACTTGTCTTGCATACACATGGTCACACAAAGTTGTCGGAAAATCCGATCGTTCTGAACGCGGTGACGTAAAACACGTACGTCGGGACTATAAACGGGGCAGTAGCCAATAGCTTTCATCTCTTTATTTATTCTGAGCATGTGTGGCACTTTGTCCGTCGGATTTGTGTACACACGATCAGAAATTCCGACAACGGATTTTGTTGTCGGAAAATGTTATAGCCTGCTCTCAAACTTTGTGTGTCGGAAAATCCGATGGAAAATGTGTGATGGAGCCCACACACGGTCGGAATTTCCGACAACAAGGTCCTATCACACATTTTCCGTCGGAAAATCCGACCGTGTGTACAGGGCATTAAAGTGGAACTAAACTCTCTCAATCAACATTCAATATTTGTAATCATTATGCTACTAGCCTTAAAGGCCGGTCACAAGACTTACGGCCGCTGTACAGCTTTCAGCCGGGGAGATCACATGCTTGGCCACTCCTGCAGTAGCCCTGGAGACTGGCCGCAAGTCACGTGACCGGCCTTAAGATTGGGCTAAAACTGTATTTACAAGCCTCGTTTTTATAAAATACTTATACAGTGTGCTATGCCTACCTATAATAGAGGGGCTGGCAGTGAACATTTTTAAAAGTTTATTTGTACTAATAGCAGTGGGGGGGGGGAGACACAGACATGGAGCTGACAGGCAGGGGGAAGGGGGTGGGGGGGAGAGAGGAGAGCTGATAGCAAGGCTGCGAATGACTAAGGGACGTACTCTGACCACGGTGGTCAGGGCTCAGCAGCCCTGATTTTCGTGGTCAGTACAGAGAGGGGGCTACAGGAAGTGGCAGGATCAGCCAGGTTTTTTACAGTTTAGAGGGGGGCAGATTACACAGCAAAAGCACTGTGCTGTTTAATCTGCTTTAAGGCACAAGGATCTGTAATTTTTTTTTTTGGGCGTTAAAAAACACTTTAAAGTGTTACTAAACCCACAACAGTAAAATCAGTCTGTATATGCAGTAAAGTATGCTTGTGATTCTCACTGTGGAACCTAAGGGGTTAATTCTTTGCATTGTGTATAAAGGCTGTTTGATCCTGTCTCTCTGATCAGGAGAGAGTTACGAAAAGTTTACAAAAATTTTCTAGGCTGCCAAATTCCTACTGTATAAACAGAAAACAGAAGAAGAGAAAAGTGCCACTACCTAAGGCTGCTTTCACGCTGGGGCGTTGGGGGCATCGGCGTATTTTTAGTGGCGCTTTACCGTCGTTTTAGCGACGCTATTCGGCCCCTAGCAGGGCACTTTTAACCTCCGCTAGCGGCCGAAAAAGGGTTAAAAATGCCCGCAAAGCGCCGCGGCTGTGCTTTGCCAGCGCTGCCCATCTTTAGGAGCAGTGTATACATCCTAAAGATGCGTCTTGCAGGACTTTTTTTACCGTCCTGCAAACGCACCACTCCAGTGTGAAAGGACTCGGGCTTTCACACTGGAGTGAGAGGAGAGGCCCTTTACAGGCGCTATGCAGGCGCTATTTTTAGCGCTATAGCGCCTGTAAAGCACCTCAGTGTCAAAGCAGCCTTAGTGTTGCATTTATTAAAACATATTGGTAAAATGAAAAACAAATTTGCACTCATATTTAAAAGACATTAAAAAACGTATCAATAAGTCTCCAGCAGGTGGCAACCTTCCAGGTGGTCAATGGTGAGCAAACCCCTCTGCATGGATGTGATATAAGGTTCTTAAAACCAGAAAGATGACCAGGGGAACAACAGGAAGAGCCAGCAGAATCGGCAGACTGAGTGTGTATATCACATGGATAAGAACTACTGTAGACAGCAGGGAAGTGTGGCAGGCCCACAAAACGGCAGTGATGATTTATAGACCATTTTGACATTTTGATAAGTCCTGGCTGGAGAGGACCATTGGCTGTGGTGCTCCCTGACTCTTCCAAGCTCCGGGGCCGTTGCTTCTCCTCCTGGCCGAACAGGAGGTGGGTTCTAAGACTCCTCGGCCAATTGGGTCTCAGAACCTGCTTCCTAATTGGCTGGAAGGAAAATCAGGAAGACAATAGCGAATAATAACGTGGATGTAAACCCACCACTCACCCAGTATAAACTAATAGCACAGTATTAATGTATATATACACGTAAACCTCCTGCATGTATCCCTAGCTTGCAAATGCCACCCCCGTCAGCAGTAGGAGCCCCGCAAAACTCTGGAAACTCTGGGTCTCTTAGCCCGGTGGGCGGAGTCGTGATGTCACAAGACTCCCTGCCCACCTCTACACTCACTTCTACTCTTTCTGATGGCTCTGGAAGCTGACTGAACCACGAATATCCTCCTCAGTCACACTGATCTTCTGCTAATCTCAATCACGCCCCATGATGAGTAAAATCCAGTCAAAACTCAGGAAAGGCACCACATGACTTCAGCATGCCCAATCATGCTGAGGTGTGGAGCAGCCAATCCTGGGAGAGCTGAAGAAGAAAGGGGAGGGATGTGAAGCTGGAAATGTAGACACTCATGCTTTGCATGAGACAAAAAAGTCAGATGTCCGTCATAGCAGTGGGGGATGTGGTGACACAAAATTATCTGTGTGTCCTTTTTTGTCTTACTAAAAAAAAACAAGGGGATTGCTCAGAGCTGGATTAACTCTTTGTGGAAAGACTGGGCACAGATGACTTGACATCCTCTACTGTACCAGGTAGAAGCCTTCATTAAAAAAATATTTTTTCAGGTTTACATCCACTTTAATTTGCTATTGTCACACAACTGGGTGGGTTCAGGGTGCAGTGCTCTGTGCCCCGAGCCCACCCTTTTTTGAAGCCAATTAGAGCCTCAGGCTTTAATCATGTGCTTAAAAAAACAAAACAAAACATTGGAATCCATGCGTCATGTAGATTAGGGGCCGGGCTCATGGATTAGGGGGACAAAGCCCCTGCACCCCTAATGGATGGACTGCCACTAATTTTGATCTGTGATAATGATGAGCAAGGTTAGCATTTTGGGGTGTGGCCCCCTTTATCAGTTGTGCCAGCATTTTTTTTTAACTCTGGGCACATTGAGGGTGTTAATGCCCTTTACAAATCTCTGTTCTAGTTACTGCCAAATTACTACTACCAGAGGAAGTAAGGGAAGATGAGCTGCAATTTCAGTGCCTTTGTTCTAAAATTTTAAAATGAACTTCTGCACCATGCCTTTAACTAGAGAGGACAGTGAGTGCTTCTTTTAAAGGCCATTTCGTGATTTATTTCTTGCTAAAAATATGAAAATATTTCTGTCCATATTCTGGGCACAGCTGCACATAACATTTTTACAGACCGAAAAAGAGAACCATTCACGGTTGGCATTTCTGAGGCCAATTAGCCAGTTTTCTCTCTTTCTTACAGGAACCTGTAGTAGCCACTTAAATCATTTTTTTTTTCTCTTTTGTAATTTAGATGTAGTGGGACTCAACTGTTATCCTGTTGGTTTTATTGTTATACTATGAGAAAGTTTTTTTTTTTATATTTTTAATTGAAATACACATGCTTACCACAACACTTGACAAGGCAGATCAAATGTCAAAATGGTCTGATAAAAATGTAGAGTCAGCCCCCTATACACTCATTGATTCTAATGTAACTTACCTATTTTGATATATCTGTAAATGGTAATGGTGGTGGTGGGGGAGGGGGTTTGAAGGGCATAAGTTGTTTTAAAGTGTTACTAAACCCCCAACAGTAAAATCAGTCTGTATATGCAGTAAAGCATGCATGTTATACTCACTGTGGAACCTAAGGGGTTAATCCCGTGCATTGTGTAAAGAGGCAGTTTGATCCTGTCTTCTCTGATCCTCCCCTTATTTTACTTTCCCCAATCTATCTGCTGATAAAACAGAGCTTTGGAGGCACTCTGCACATGCTCAGTTTGGTGTGTGATGTGTGGTATGTGATCAACACAGGGCCAATTAGCACTGTCCGGACAGAAAGTCAGGGGTCATGCAGCCTCATAGGACAGTCGGAGGAGAATGAAAACACCCCCTACAAGCTTTAACCAGATACTGATAGAAGTCACACGACTTCTATATACTGCTGATGAGAAAAGGTATTTAGCAGTTTATATTTACTAAAATAATTGCAATTTCCATGTTCTGTGTGCTGTAGGAGAACAGATATAGTGAATCCTGGGTTTAGTAACACTTTAACCCTTTTCCATAATGAGTATCCTTGAGAGCTAGTCCAGCTAGTCCAGCTTGGGCTTTTACTATGTTGCAGTCTTGTGATTTAGATTGTAGATAGTCCATATGTGTTACTTGTTAATATAGGGATGTGTGGCAATGACCATAGTGCTGGTCCAAGCACAGAAAAAAACATCATAACTCCATGTTATCTTTTTGTGGCCTTGAAGTCCGTTACTGCTGTTTGTTATTTTCTTCATGGTTATAAAAAGATGCAGTATCCTAGTGTGTACACATATTACAATTGACTGGAAACCAAAAGTGATAATAAGCTTTTTTGTGGACAATAATGTATATGGTGCTTGATGAAAAGTGTTGATAAAAGTACAATAGGCTAAACAGTTACATTAGTGCAAAAAAAAAAAACAATACAGTGATGAGTGTATACACAAATAGTGAACAGTATAATATTCATAAAATGAAAAATGAATAAAAAAGTCCAACAAGGTGAAATTAATAAATATATCGAAAAGAAATTGTTGAGTCCCAAAACACCAAATCCAATCCTGTAAAGAAAAATGCAGCAGTCCACAACAATGAAGTGATGATCTTCCAACGTGAGAATATAATCAGGAAATGGTGAATCCTTACAATAGATGAGATTGAACACTCTTACCGGAACGAGTGGATCCGGATGTTAGCGACACCGAGTCATGTAAACCTGGATTTCTAGATTAATGGATCCACCGAATGGATACACAGACCCAAAGTCTCCGATGGTATCTCCACTTGGCTCCAGCGACCTTGTAAGTATCAAGCTAGAGGGGTAGCTATCCGATAGGAACACCACAACAGCTCTCATCCACAAAAAATATGTAGGAAAAAAGAAGAGGGGCTCCAATACTGCAGGTAAAAAAAAAATAGATTTATTGAAAAACCGACATACATAAAATTTAAAAGTGATCACAGTAAAATAAAAGCAATGTGGGGAGCGATGAACCTTTCCCGATGCGTTTTGTCCTATTAGGACATCTACAGGGGCATCTAACTGCTCCCCCACATTGCACATATATATATATATATATATATATATATATATATATATATATATATATATATATATATATATATATATATATATATATATATATATATATATATAAATATCCATATAAGACACATATTCAATCAACAACAATCAATTAGACATGAGAGTAAAACAGTCTGCGATTGGAGGTAGAATGATCAGCTGTTCACCTGCACTCCAAACCTCAATCTAAGCCAACAATAAAATAATTGTAACAAAATCTGTGCCAATGGGAAACCACCTAGCAGAGCTTGTACGGAAGTAACGCAGCTTCCACGCGGGCCAAACCACATCAAAAAGCCCACGAAAATGGTCCAACACTCAAATGACAAACAATGGGAGTGGTGGATCTCTCTACACCCAATGAGAATGCTCCTGACACTGTGCTTCAGCAGTGCGGCGCTGTGCCATGTGAAAAAACACGTGACACACGTCGCCACACAATGGACACAAAACAACGCCCAAAGCACAGGTCATGTGACCCGGAAGTCGCTGACGGCGTGACGTATCACATCACACAAACGGTGCGACGCCACACCACAAGAAAAACATTCATTGGTAGTGTACGTCATGGCTAAAGGCGGGCGCCCCATCACATGGCAAAACAGAGGCCAATGAGATGCATCACGCCACGCAATCAGCAAAGGAACACTAGCTGACTACAAAATAGAAACGTACCTAAACCGGAAATAAGGGTATGCCCGGAACGGGATGTTACAGAATATTCCAAACATCCAGTATCAACAAAAAGTTGTAAAAATACATCAAGATAGGAATAAAAATATAAACAAATATATAATTAATTTCCGTATAGGAAAGCGGTACCACCCCGGCATAGTGCATACCACAATTCCAAAATGGACAGGTATCCATGCGTATATTACAAAATAGCCTGGCTATAAATAAATGATACCCTACAAAATTCCCAAAGAGTAGTAGGAAGAGGGAAATAATGAACGAGTTGATGTCCCATTTGACATTGATTTGATATGGGATTTGTACTGCGCCGAATGTGCTCCATTAGGAAAACTAATTCTGGTCTCCTGAGAGCATAGATGACATCCTCCTCCCACTTGGCCATAAATAGGTTGGCCAGACTGGGGGCAAATTTTGCCCCTGTGGCCACACCTTTGGTCTGTAAATAAAATTGATTTTGAAACCAAAAATAATTATGTGTAGTAGCAAATCTGAGAAGATCCATAATGAAATTATGCTGTACTTTGAGACATTCATACCATGTGGCGAGTGGGACCGCAGCTCATGAATCCAATAGGTCTCAAGTCTAGAGACACCGTGCAGGCGGGACTCTACCCTCCAATTGGGGACGAAATTGTCGATAACCAGAAATTGAGTACCAGCGGCGTTTTGATTGTGGTGTCTCAAATAGTGTCGAGGGACGGTATGATTAGTTTTTCCTGCCTTAATATTGGTCAGATGTTCATTGACCCGAGTGGAAAAGGTTCTTATGGTACGTCCTATGTACTGTTTTTTACATGGACAAATCAAAAGATACACTACAAACTTAGTGGCGCAGGTGGTGAAGTGCTTCATGGAGTATATCCGTTGTGTGACGGAAGATTGAACTGTCTCGGTTTTACATCTACTACTGATATTGTGACAACATACATTGCATCTCCTACATGGGAAGTAACCCTTACATTGTTAAAAGAAAGGGATGATTCTGGGGGGGTCTATGACATTAGGAGCTATCTGTCCCTGGATGGAACATGCCCCCCTAAAAATGACCCCTGCCTGTTCCGGAATAACTGGTCCTAAGAATCTATCATTTTGGAGAACCCCCCAATGCTTTTTGATAATATTTCGAATTTGCCCAGACTGAACTGAATATGTGGTAAAGAAAGACCACTTGAATTTGTTATCCATGGCAACCTTAGGACGCATCTCCAAAAGGGACTTCCTGTCAATTGATGAAATCCGCTGGATCTCTTCATCGAGCTCAATAGGTTCATAACCCTTCTCCATTAATCTACTTCTAAGAGTCTGAGACTGAACCAGGAAATCTTCTGTCCGGTTACATTACAGACGCAGTCTAAGGAATTGGCTGTGCGGAACTGATTTAAGCCACTGGACATGATGACAACTGTCGACCGGAATGTAACCATTCCGGTCGGTAGGTTTGAAGTAGATTTTAAACTCGATGTTGATCCACAGTGATAATTTCTAGATCAAGAAAGTGAACGGAAGTCAGGCTGGCCTCATATGTGAGTTGTATACCTCGGTCGTTGGAATTGAGTAAAACCATGAATTCCTCCAACGATATGAGGTCTCCCTTCCAAAGGAGGAGGATGTCGTCTATGTAACAAGCCCAGAAAACTAATTCTGGTCTCCTGAGAGCATAGATGACATCCTCCTCCCACTTGGCCATAAATAGGTTGGCCAGACTGGGGGCGAATTTCACCCCCATGGCCACACCTTTGGTCTGTAAATAAAATTGATTTTGAAACCAAAAATAATTATGTGTAGTAGCAAATCTGAGAAGATCCATAATGAAATTATGCTGTATGGTACTTTGAGACAGATAATATTCCACAGCAAGAAAACCTAATTCGTGAAGGATGCAAGTGTATAAGGCCAAAACATCAGCCGTCATCAGAATCATACCCTCTTGATACTCTACAGATTTGAGTAATCCAATAGTATCCCCAGTATCTTTAAGGTATGAAGGAACTAGACGAATGAGTGGTTGTAGATGGTAATCAATATATCTACCAATCTTCGATGTCACCGGTCCTTATGCACCTTTGGAAGGTAATAGATAACTGGGATAGGTGGTGCTAAAGGTACAAGAAAACTGCTCTCTTTCTTGTCCAAAATTCCTAAGGAAGAACCCTCATTAACCAATTGTGACAATGCCCTTTTATAACTAGAAGTAGGGTCAATGTGAATACAACTATACCTATTAGAATCCTCGATAATCCTATCCATCGCTCGTATATATTGATACGTCACGCCGTCGGCGACTTCTGGGTCACATGACCTGTGCTTTGGGTGTTGTTTTGTGTCCGTTGTGTGGCGACGTGTGTCACGTGTTTTTTCACGTGGCGCAGCGCCGCACTGCTGAAGTACAGTGTCAGGAGCAATCTCATTGGGTGTGGAGAGATACACCACTCCCATTGTTTGTCATGTGAGTGTTGGACCATTTTCGCTGGCTTTTTGATGTGGGTGGACCGCGTGTAAGCCGCGTTACTTCCATACAAGCTCTGCTAGGTGGTTTCCCATTGGTACAGATTTTGTTACAATTATTTTATTGTTGGCTTAGATTGAGGTTTGGAGTGCAGGTGAACAGCTGATCATTCTACCTCCAATCACAGACTGTTTCACTCTCATGTCTAATTGATTGTTGTTAATTGGATATGTGTGTTATATGGACATTTATAAATATATATGTGCAAAGTGGGGGAGCAGTTAGATGCCCCTGTAAATGTCCTATTAGGACAAAACGCGTCAGAAAGGTTCATCGCTCCCCATATCACTTTTAAATTTTATGTATGTCGGTTTTTCAATAAACCTACTTTTTTCTGACTTGCACTATCGGCGCCCCTCTTCTTCTTTTTTCCTACATATTTTAGTGGATGAGAGTTGTCGTGGTGTTCCTATCGGATAGCTACCCCTCTAGCTTCATACTTACGAGGTCGTTGGAGCCAAGTGGAGATACCACCGGAGACTTTGGGTCTGTGCATCCATTTGGGGGATCCATTCATCTGGAAATCCAGGCTTACATGACTCAGTGTCGCTGACATCTGGGTCTATTCGTTCCGGTAAGAGTGTTCAATCTTATCTATTGTAAGGATTAACCATTTTCTGATTATATTCTCACACCGGAAGATCATCACTTCATTGTTGTGGACTTCTGCATTTTTCTGTACAGGATTGGATTTGTGTTTTGAGACTCACATCAACAATTTCTTTTCGATATATTTATTAATTTCACCACGTTGAATTTTTTAATTCATTTTTCATTTTATGAATATTATACTGTTCACTATTTGTGTATACACTCATCACTGTATTATTGGTTTTAGCGCTACTTTTTTTGCACTTTTGTAGCAGCTGTCAGTAAGTACATTAAGTACAGAAAATACCTGTTAATATTACCAGAAATGCAGTGTCCTTGTCACTTTATGTAAATGGAACTGAAAACACAAACAATGTTATCTTTCTCCTGTAAATCACTAATTGTCATCCCCATGTGATAAGGAATAAGGAAAGAGAGACATGTTTGAAGTTTAGCCTGGTTAACAACTATGGCTCTCTCCATAGTTACAGTGGTATGAGTGTAACCGCCCAAGGACAGAAAGTATGTTATTTGCTGGATTTCCAGGAGAAAATAAAGAAAACAAAAAAATAATGCAAAGAACACATCTTTGGAATGTTAAAGTGATTGTTATTTTTATAGATAAAAAAACTTTACAAACCTGTTGTACTTACCTGCTCTGTGTAATGGTTTTGCAGAGAGCAGCCCAGATCTTCCTCTTCTCTGGCCCATTCCTTGCTCACTATAGCGGCACCTGAGCTGAGCCTTAGCTCCATGTAGCCATTCAGACACGGAGCTAAAATTTGGCTCTGCCCCCTCTCTCGCCTCATTGGCTAACACAGTGTTTCTCAACTCCAGTCCTCAAGGCGCCACAACAAGTCATGTTTTCAGGCTGTCCATTATTTTGCACGGGTGATTTGATCAGTTTCACTGCTTTAGTAATTACCACAGCCGTTTCATCTGAGGGAAATCCTGAAAACATGACCTGTTGGAGCACCTTGAGGACTGGAGTTGAAAAACACTGGGCTAACAGACTTTGATTGACAGCAGCAGGAGCCAATGGCCCGGCTGCTGTGTCTTAGCCAATCAAGAGGGAGTGTCACGGATGTCCGAGGCACTAGTGAACATCGCTGGATTGAGATGGGGCCCAGGTAAGTATTAAAGAGCTGAGGGGGGCTGCTGCACCAGAAGGCTTTTTATCTTAATGCATAGAATGCATTAAGATAAAAAATGTTCTGCCTTTATAACCACTTTAAGCTGCAATACATCAACTTTTTGCTTTTGCATTTAGATATGCTTTAAAGAATAATTCCATGTATGGATATTTTTACATAGTTACTTTAGTCTAGCTTGTTCCAAAGTAATTATGCATATACTATACCTGTGGAAGCTGCAAATCACTGTAGTAGGCACTGCTTCTACAGTGATCTCTACTAGCTTCCCGCTGCTATGCTGAGTGGCTAACCTGTTGCGTTGTGAACACAGGAGGTTGGCCACTAGGCACGGGTGCCATTCAGTGAATGTTTTGCATTTTTTCAATTAATGCAAAGCATTTTCTAATTGGACGAGGTGAAAAGTGTGACATCACCGCCCCACCTCTCCACCTTGTAAAATCAGAGATTGCTTTGTAAAAATTGAGAAAACACAAAGCGACCTCTGAATGGTGCCAATACCTGGTGGCTGACCTCCTATGCAACCAGGTAGCCACTTGGAAAGGGACCCAGAAGCTAGTGGAGATCATTGGAGTAGTGGTGCCTACTACACTGATTTCCAGCTTCTGGGGGAATTCCAGAGGCATGGTATAGGCATAGTTACATTGGTCCAAGTTGGACCAATAAAAAAATTCTTATACCTAGAATGCTTCTTTAACCGCTTGCCGCCCGCCCACCGTCAAATGACAGAGGAGCGATGCGGCTCTTGTTTTGGGTGGATGTCATATGATGTTGCCCCAGAACAGCTGCTCTCGTGACATGGCTCGACCCCAAACTCTGTAAAGAGCCAATGGCGCTGCTCTTTAACCATGTTATCAGCTGTGTCCAGTCACAGCTGGTCACATGTAAATGCTGAAATGCTGGTAATCTGCTCTCATCGTCTCACACTGACAGAGTGTGTGGCGAGGAGAGCCGATCAGCGGCATCTTCTCGCAGGGAAGGCCAGGGCAGGTAATCAGGACACAAAGCCCCCCCAATGCCACCAATAAGTACTCATCAGTGACACCAATCAGTGCCCATTAGTGATGCCAGTCAGTGCTGCCTTTCAGTGCCCATCAGTGCTGACTATCCATGCCCATCAGTGCCAATCAGCGCCACCTATCAGTGCCCACCAGTGCTGCCTATCAATGCCCATCAGTGCCACCTATCAGTACCCATCAGTGCCCACCAGTGCCACCCATCAGTGCCGCCAAAAAAAAAAAAATTTTATTTTTTTGCTTTTATTTATATTTTTTGCTGTTATTATTATTATTATTATTATTATTTTTTTCTTGCTTCCATATCAGTGCCACCTATCAGTGCCCATCAGTGCCACCTATCAGTACCCACCACCAGTGCTGCCCATCAGTGCCGCCTATCAGTGCCCATCAGTGTGGCATATTAGTGCCACCTAATCAGTGCCCATAAGTGCCGCCTCATCAGCACACATCAGTGAAAGAGAAAAATTACTTATTTACATAAAATTTTATTTTTTTGTAAAGAATAAAAAACCCAGCAGTGATTAGATACCACCAAAAGAAATCTCTATTTGTGTGGAGGAAATGATTAAAAATGTATTTGGATACAGTGTTGCATGACCGTGCAATTTTCAAGTGCGACAGCGCTGAAAAATGACCTGGGCAGGAAAGGGGTGAAAGTGCCCGGTATTGAAGTAGTTAATAATCTTATTTATTATTATTATGATTTATTTTTTTTTTTATCAGGTAAAAGCTTTATGCTTTAGGGGCAGTGTGGGATTTTTCTGCATCTTTAAATAGTGAGAAATATTTGCACAAATTTGTCACGTTCGTAAAATCGTCTGAAGTTATTTCTTTAGCACAGCGAAAAGCTTTGCATAAAGGGACACATTTGAATTTGATTTTTGGCTGGTACAGTATTTTTCCAAGCAAGATTACCTGTTAAAAAATGACTATATGGAATGTGTCTTTTATCTCTTGCAGGTAACTCTTTGCCAGTTATCTGAATTCCAGTGCCCATTTTCTGTTTTTTTTTTTCTTCTGATCCTTTTTTAATTCAAATAAGTTTTATTTTACATTAAGGAATTACTTGATTTTTTTATTTTGTACAAAGTAATTACATGCACTAAATAAAAATGTTTAGTGTTATTATACACATCTTCACAAAATATTGCAATTGTTGCATTGTAGGAACATCTACTTAGTTTGCCTAAAGCATATGTGAAGCCTAAAAAAATGATCTTCTCTTGTTTGCTCCTCTGTTAAAGTGGTTGTAAATCCTTTTATGTACCCATTGAAGTGATTAGCCCCAGGTGATACACAGAGATGAAACAAATCCTCCTACATAATGTGTACCTGTTTATCGACAGCCCTCTCTTCTATACATCCTTCTAAAACCCACAGATCAAAGGCTATTTTTCAACTCCAGCAGCCAAAAGGGTGGGGGGGGGGGAGCGATCACATCACATGCTGCAGAGCATAGAGAGGAGAGTGAGTGTAATATGAGACCTGAGTGGAGGGAAATGACCCCCCCCCCCCCCCCCCGCTACATAGTCTCATAGGGAAACATACACAGGTAAAGCTGTCAATCACCTTCTGTGTGCTGGAGGAGGGTGGGGGAGTACTGAAATCATCTCCTGAAATACTTTAGTGTCAGGTTAACCTGTCAGAAGTGACTAATGCAAATAGCAGAAGTAAGAGAAAGCAGATAAAAATCACTCTAGGTGCCTGGGATTGTGGCTAGTACACACTATAAAATCATATGATCTGTTAATTTTTCATTTCAGAGGTTTACAATCACCTTACATATACAATGATATACCATGGAGCACATATTGCTATATCTGTTTTATACAAGAGTGTAATTAACTTCCCATTTCCTATCTTGAACTACAAACAATTACTCTCTATGTTGTGGAGATAAGGAGAGGGAAAGAAATTCTGTAGTTTAGCAGAAGACAACAGGGTAGGGATGACACCATCTCTTGTTATTTCAGGCTAGAAAAGGTACTGTGTTGTCACCCCATATTAGGAAATAATACGCTGTTTAGCAGGTATTGTTCTTTAGGGGTCTTTTAAGTGATAAAATATGAGGAACGGGCTGTATTGCAGAGCAAAGCGGAGTTCCACCCAAAAGTGGAGCTTCCACTTTAATAAATCCTTACCCCCTGACATGCCACATTTGGCATGTAATTTTTTGGGGGGGAGAGCGGGTACCTAGTCTTCACATGTACCCAGCTCCCACTTCCACTCCTGGCGCCGCGGCACCGAGCGGAAGTTCTCCTCTCCCCCCTCCCTCCCTGCAATCTTCTGGGACACGTCCCAGAAGATTACACAGCCATTCACAAAACGTAGCATGACTTACGAATGCGCAGTGCGCACCCGGTTGTAAAGCTGTCACAGTTGGGTGCCCACACTTACAATGCTGGCACCACAGAAAGGAGGGGGAGAGGAGCAAAGCTTCGGGGGGCTGCATTGCTGGACCATGGGAAAGGTGAGTGTGTGTTTATTAAAAGTCAGCAGCTACATTAAGCTTGCCAGACATTATACAATTTTCTTATTCAATTTCCTTTAGATTTACCTTCAACTATGTAGTGTAAGGGCCTGCCTGATTGCATAAAAATTTTAAGTGTTTAAATTTGACCTCATTATATATAGTTTTGGTAAATCTAAGGGAAAATTGCACAAAAAAAGTTGTATAATTTATGGCCAGCTTTACAATGCTTAGGTTTTTCTTTTGATATGACTGGGCTTTTGTCTGCAGTCCTGGATAAGTGGCTAGGTGGAACTGCAGTTACAGGCAACAGACTCTGAGTATTCACCAGCTTGTTTTCAGGAGACTGGGGATAGTGCATGCAGAGGAAGATGTGTGGGCGGCACTGGGAATATTCGGCACACTTTAAAACATGGTGGAAAATATTTTCCCACAACACCAGGGTAATATAAATGTGGATGGTCTTCAGCAACAAGGAGTCCTGGGGCATTATAGCAATTCCTCTGATAAAAAAATATTAAAAAGCGATAAAGTGTTCATATAATTTTAAAGTTGAACTCCAGGTATGATTTTATTTTCATACTAACATTGGTGCAGCTTGACACAATGTAAGTGTGGGTATCTCATACCTGAGAGCGGGGGTCACTATACAGCTCTACTCTACTGCTATAGCTGTCATCTTCTGAGTCGGCACTGCCACTATGAGGGTGTCAGGGTGGTGACATCAAAATCTCCATCTCCAATCAGAGAATGCCTTGAACTCTGGACAGATGAAATAAAGCTTATGTCTGGAGTTCAACCTTAAATGTTGTTTTTAATCTTTTTAACTTTCAAATGCAGCTTCCATTAAAGGAATTAGTGATCCTGCCATTAAAACACTTGTTCAGACACTTTCTGTTACAGGGTTACATCTGTCTCCCTGCTTTGTCTCCCTGTCATATGCTAGCTCGGGGGGGGGGGGGGGGGGGGGACTATAAGTGGCAGTGCCGACAGACATGGAACACATGATCCGCTGAAGCATTGAACAAAGGGTACTCAAAAGGTGTAAATGACATATTATGAAAAGTTGTGTCATGGTTATGCAGTAATCTTCTCTGTCAGCTTACCTTCTCCTCATGTGTTCAGACTAAGAGGCCAGCCACTCACACCTGGCTGGTTTTCTAACCTCTCCTCTAAGCATGGCCCCACCCCAGGCCCTATCAGGGAACCCTATATTAACCTGTGCACTGCAAGCCAGCGGTGCTGATCAACCATTGTGTATTCATTGTGTGTTTGGCTTCCTGGTTCCTGTTTGGCGTGTGCTCTTCGTTTTTTGTCTCTGTTACCGACCTTGGCGTGTTCCCGACTATTCCTGTCTGCTAGTGACCCTGACCTTTTGGCGTGTCCCCGACTATCCCTGTTTGCCTGTGACCCTGAACCTTTGGCGTGAACTCTGTTGTCCTTGTCTACTTGTGGCCCCGACCTTGGCTTGTCCCTTACTAACCCTATCTGTTGCCTACTGTGGGCGTGAGCTGGCAGACCCCAGGGGTCGTGACCTGGAGCCAGTTGCAGCCCAGTCCATCCTCACCACTAGAGGCTCTGGTGAACACCTGCTGGCTCTTAGACTTCGCGCCTTAGGGAATCTTACGCTCTAACCCCGGTGGGATCCATGTTGGTGTTCCAGTGGCCCTGCCTTCCTTACCACCCTGATTCCCATCCGCAACAGTCAGCCATAGGGTCCACTACCTTGCGGTGCACTCCTGATCCCAACGGTGCGCATCTGTCACCTAGCCTCAAGGTGACCCAAAATATTGTTTATGATGCAGTGCAAATGCAGTGCAGATGCAGTGCTTTAGCCAATGAAAAGTCCTCCACCTTGGGTTTAGATTTACTTTAAATCTTTTTTTTTTTTTGCTGGCTTGCCCTTTGGCCTTTGTTCTGTAAACCTGAATTTGCTATATTTAGCTAGCGCTCACCTGTGGATTTTAAGTGGAGAGACCTGAAAAGGAGGGAATTTAAGGGTTTTCAGGATACACCAAAACGATAAGAGACATCAACAGAAGAGAGCAAACTTCTTACAAAATCCTTCTGAAAGCCTTGACTGGAGGTAATAGGAAATGGTCCATATTTCTAGGTCCCTGTAAGAGCAGACCCAGCCTATCCAGTAACCTCTCACACTCAATTCCCTCTAGCACATGCAGACCTAAGAGTCCAAAATCGGGTCTTACTCATAATGTCCTAGAACGGCTGCTACCATCTGGCTTCCACGCGTCACTTTTCAGTGGGGGAGACAAAGATCCTTCTCCAGATCAGACTTTAAATACGATGTCCTCCAGCAAAAATTATTTTAGCACATCTTCTCCAGGCCCTCAGTCTAGCACCTGATGAGGCCCAAACAGCTACTACAGTACACAGGCTGCAGCCCTAGGACAAGAGCACTCTGAGCGGGCCTTTTAAACATTTATAGCCTCTCCTGTCACCTTCTCTGTAGCACTTTCCTAGGGATTGGCTAGGTTCTAATAAATATTCATTAATAGCGGTTGGTCCTCCCATTCTATGTTCTGGAAGCTTCTTTTAAGAGACGGACAGGAACAATCAACCACCAACCGCTGACCGTAGGAAAACCTGACCAGTCCTAAAACAGATCACCACTCCACTGAGTACAATGAAGTCAAAAACTAAATTTGGCCTGACTAGGGCAAGAAGCTACATCTAATTGTTCATCCATTAATTCTTAGTGAGTGATCCTAGTTTGGAAGCATAAAGCTGTTTCTAGCTTGCTAGCCCCCATAGCTGAAAAATGTGCCCAAATCTACAGAAACCATGGCTCTATTGTCCTAAAATAGGGATGGAAGGGATGCTGTTTTAATTTCTTGTTTTAAGAAAGTAATGCTGGTGTGCACAAGGTCAGTCACTGTTAGTGAAAAGGTGTTCAATACTAGTGAAAGATGGCATAGATAGGTGCATGACCACATAGTTTACTGATGGAAAGCCTACATCTCTACTGGAGTGACTACATCTGTACTGTGGAAGCTGTGGCAGAAAAAGGTCTAGAGGGCGAAAGGACTAGTCACCAGTATTGTTTGTGGTCTCCCTGCTGCTGCTCTTTTGCCCATTACTGACCTTTTTCCACATTGTGTCTCTAGGCACAGGCTACTGTCTTGGTAGAGGAGCAAGGCTCTGCTTCCTTATGTCAGTATTGCCTCCCCCTGATGACTGGGGTTCAGATGACTGGCAAGGGAATATTCAAGAATAGATGGATTAATTACAGATACGCAGAATAAATGGAGCAGAAGCAGGGAGATCTTTATACTGCAGGCTCTCATGTACAGCTTCCCCACCAGCAAGGAAAACAGTGAACAGCATAGTAGTGACAGCACCAAATCTCAATCCAAATCTAAAAAAATTAGCATTTAGAGGCAGAAGTATCTAAAATGATCTTAAACCACAGATATATGAGGCGTGCCTAAGCATAGGAAATACATTGGTATTATTCAGGAGGAATTTAGGACAGTACATTTTTTAGGGAACTGCTTAGGCACAATTAACACATCTTTTTAAAGTATATGTGAAACTGTACCTTGTAAAACAACCCATTCAATTCAATTATAAGTGATCAAATGATCTCCGCTCTCCACTGAGTTGCATAAAGGGCTTAGAAAGTTGTGGGTGGAAACTCTGCAGGGAGGGGGGGGGGGGGCGGTGTCGGCAGGAGGCAAAGAAACAATACAATACAATGCAATTCATTGATCTTCACTGTGATTAGCTGCTTTGGGGGCGGGGGGGTCTGGTAACACAGACACAAATCAGACATACAGACACCACAGTGTCTTTGTGGTTAATCACTTCTGCCTTGTAGCACTAGGGCAGTGTTTCCCAACAGTCAGTATTTTTAATGGCAGCCAGTAAAAAATAGGCACTTTTCTCCAGCCAGGAAATGCCAGTGACAGGAAAAGCTTGCCTGTAAAAAAATATGGCTGTGATGCTTGGCTTGTGCAGTTCCAGTCCAGACAGGGCCAAGACCATCCCAGTGCCTGCTACAGTGGGAAGCACTGGCAGGGGATGGGTATGGCGGAGGGGGTGCCTGAACGTGTTGCGTGATGTCATGGTGCAAGGGAGCCGAGCGGAGCGGCCTTAGCCCCGTGTGTGGGTCTGCTGGACGGGAGCATGTCAAGCGGGACTGTCAGTGTTGTTTGGACTGGAGTGGACTGAAGGGACCACCTGGTGTGGAGAGAGACTGTCATTGTGATTCAGGAGGGGATGTGTCGTGTCAGAGAGGTGTCATCATCATCTTTGCTGCTGCACACTGCGGTCAGTGTCACTGTGAGAGTCAATTTCATGTGTGTGTGTGCCTGCCCATTCTAATTTCTTGCCCTTCTAAGTCCAGTCCCTGAGCTACTTACTTACTATATCAAAAATAAAATAAGGAATATGTTTTTTGCCTCAATATCTGCCTTAAATGACATTGCAAATTGCATATTGTGCTTGTTAGTAGCTTAAATACTGAAATTTGCACATAAAACTGTAATTTTGTAAATTTTGGAAATACCAGTAAAAACTTGGCTATGCCAGTAAATTTTGGGTGTTGTGTCAGTTAATTTTAATCTGGTAGGTGGACAACACTGCACTAGGGTCATTAATGTAGCAGGCATGTTGTAATGTAATTTCTCCTTTTGGCCACAAGATGGAGACAGAGAGATGCTGACTGGTCCTTCCAGAAAACAGAGAGACAGAGAACACTGGGAAAAGGGGGATTTTCAGGAAGTGCTGAGGGGATGGAAAAGAGGGAAGTACTGAGGTAAAAGAAAGAGAGAATGCTGGCAGGAGACAGAGGAGAGGAGATTCCTAAAAGAGAGGGAGATACCAAGGCTCAAAAAGTCCTTTGCTGGGACACAGTGACACTTAACAGTGAGGAGAGGAGGAGTGTGTGAGGGGAAGAATCTGAGGTGCCAGAGTGAGGAGAGAGACACATGCTGAAACCTGGGACTGTGTGCCCCAACAGAGGAGGAGGGATATCCTGAAGCCCGGGAAAAAGAGTCTGTGAGGAGAATAAGGAGAGCGGTCTGAGAAGAGAGAGAGGGAGAGAGAGTGTGCTGAGGTGACAGGTGTGAGGAAAACCACTGAGACTGAGGAAACTGAGAGAGAGAGACTCTGGCAGCATCAGAGGGGAAGAAAGCCAAGCTTTTCCAGAGACTGCCAGGAGAGTGTTGCCTGGAGACGGAGGATGCCTGAGGGGAGCCAGGAGCAGAGACAGCCTTGTGGTTCACTACTATTTAGTCCAAGCAGCCCAGCACCATTAAGCTCAGCAGAGATGACCCACGCCTTTCAGAGATCGAGATACCCATCCAGGTATCGGGTCGGCCGCTGCCTGTTCACCTTGCGAGTTTCGCTACCAGTCATCTCGATCGGCCATCAGCAAGAGATCCAGTGCTTTACAACATCGCTAGGAGCATCAGGAGCCTGAACCAGCATCTGGGACTATCGTTGTGTCATCGCACAGAGGACTGGTGAGCGGGTGTAAACCCAACATCCTTCTTGACACCATACCGAAGATGCATGCAGACACCAATTTCCCTTTTTAGTGTCACAGGATGCTTGTTTGGGGCTGCCATCTCTAGTAGTTTGCCCTTTCAAATCTCTACCTAATGGAACATTCTAGAGGATTACTGCTCCATGCAAGCTTGTTTAAACCTACTCTTAAAACAAGGGCCCCACAGTTTGCTAGCAGAAGACACTAGTATTCTTCACCTCAGGACCTGCAACATTACAGAACTGTGCTTACTGTACTTGTGTAACCCTTTTCTTTTTGTTGTGTGTCACAGGGTGCTTGTTTGGAGCTGCCATCTCTAGTAGTTTGCCCTTTTAAATCTCTACCTAACGGAACATTCTAGAGGATTACTGCTCCATGCCAGCTTGTTTAAACCTACTCTTAAGACAAGGGCCCCACAGTTTGGTAGCAGAAGACACTAGTATTCTTCACCTCAGGACCTGCAACATTACAGAACTGTGCTTACTGTACTTGTGTAACCCTTTTCTTTTTGTTGTGTGTTTGCCTTTCAAAGGTGTTTGCGGCCCAGAAGGAGCTGAGAAGTTGACAAGTCTTCTCTCCTCCCTCTCAGCGCCTGTGTTAAGGGCATATAGATTACTGCCCTTTCTATACAGTAATTTAGCAGTTGCTAAATATTGAAGGTTGTCTTTTCTAATGTATTAGTTATTTGTAGCAAGGTTTAACAGTGTTGTAATTTTCCATATGCTTTAAACCATGCTAATGTATTCAACTTGTTTATCACTACCAGGTGTGTATCTATTTTTGGTGATAATCCATAGCTAGGATAATGGTATTTACCACATGTGTCCTTAAATTTGTTTGCAGTAATTTTATTTAACCAGGTGTGTCAGAGGGGCTGTGGTCATTCTTGGAATTGAGGCGGAGATCAGAGAATCCAAATTCACCAAGCAGATCCTTCAGGGGTGGCGCTACATTAGTTAGAATCCTCACCAAACCACTACCTGCATGAAGTTTGCAAATTGTCCCTGTTCTTTCTCCAGGGCCTCAAATACAAGCTGGTAGTTGATTGGCTTTTGCCATTTATTGGACTTATTATGTGTAGGTATGCATGTGTGCTAGATATATTAGATTTTTTAGGCATTTGGAGGCAGGGACTGATGTGAATGTACAATATCTGTAAAGCATTGTATAGATTGTCATAAACCTGAAATAAATAAAATAGCCAAACTTTAACTTGGAGTTCAGGTCTACTTTAAAAGGCAACCTTTCCTGTGAATCGATGCAGCTCAACATTGCTGACCTCCTTTTTAGAATATTAGCTGCTAGTCATGCTTATATCCTTTCACTTTAATTCATAACTGACCATACCTCCTGACAGCAAGCATTTCTCACAGACGGAAGAGGGCAGAGTGGGAAAGCTAGTTAGAAACAAATGTAAAGAAATAACAGAAACAATTACATTTGATTATTATATTCTTGCAAAATGTGATATTTTGATTATACTGCATTTATTCCTAAAACTCACCAGTGGAATGGCTCTTTACATTCATTGGAAGCTGAAAACAAAGCACATATTGGTTATATACAGAATTTATCATGCATGGCTCTTAAATGAACCTAGGGATTGACTGATTTACTAAACTAGGGATATTTCCTAATTAAAATTGCTTTCAGCTAGCTTGATCTGAGGAATCTGTTGCACATATGAACCTATTTTGAATACTGAACATTGGCAATGCTTTGTAATAGTTGTCAGTCGTTCCAGATTTTATCATTTCCAAATGCTCAATATTGCTCAGTTCCGCTCTTATAGGCTTCCTGATTAATGTACGCAACACTCAAATTTGCTGCACCGTTTGCAAAAAATTACAGAGCACGTCTGTTATAGAGCTAGGCTTCCCAGTCTTGATTAATGCTGACCACAGGGACACATTAAAGTCCATGCTGCCTTAGGCTAATGTGCATGCTAACGTGCACCCCTTTTGCCTGCAACCATGTTACTTGGCTATTGTTGGAAAATTGAATTTGTACTCCAGGCAAACAGCTAAATAGACAGATGAAATACATAAAAGGGAGCTAATAAACCAGCTAAATTTCTGTTTACTCAGTCCTGAGATTTACACAGCTCTGCCCCCAGCAAAGCCTCATCTAGCAGGGTAGAGTACCCAGTGTTTCGCTGTTGCACTTTTACTGGGAGAGGTAGTACATTAACAAGTTAATCTCTCTGTCACCAGATGGTTCCTTGTGCTGTTTCTCCCACCCCCTCTCTGAGCTTTTCTGTACAGACTGTACAGTAGATTGAGGAGGCCGATACCAGGTTAAATTCAGGTACTTATACTACTTAAAGTACAACTCCAGGCAAAAAAAAGATTATTCCTTACAGTGCTAGGAATAATTGCTTGTTTTGGTCTAAGACAGTGGTCTGCAAACTGCAGCCTAGGGATCAGATGTGGCCCTTTGCTTGATTTTATCTGGCCCCTGGGGCACTATTTCATCCACTTATACCAACAATGACCCCAATGAAGGGGTCACAATGACATCAACAATAGGCTACAATTCCTTCCAATGACACCAATAATGGGGTACAGTTCCTCCCAATGACAGCAACGATAGGGCACAATTCCTTCCAATGACATCAATGATGGGCCACAATTTCTCCCAATTACACCTTCAATAGGGCACTATTCCTCCCACCAAAGATGTGGAATTGTTTTTTCCCCACTGACATTGGGACCTTTTCTACTCCCAGTGGCCACAGTCTGGCCCCCAAAAGTATGAAGAACAGTAAACTGGTCCTTTGTATAGAAAGTTTGGAGACCCCAGGTCTAGGAAAAAAATATATATTTATTTACCCGACCCTCCTCACCTCCCTATGGCTAGACCAGATCCTGCAGCTTCCTCTCCCCCATGTTCCCACGGTCTAAGGTCCTGACGTCATCAAGACCAAAGAAGGGTCCATAGCCCTGCATTGGACATGATGACGCAAAGGGACAGTCCATCTCTAGAGCATGGGGGGTGCCATCTGCTGGGGAATGGAGGATCAAGTATGTAAAACTATTTCTCCTCTCCCCTTAACAAAACAATTATTAGTCCTTTCAGTGTGTGCAGCCACTGCAAGGGATTATTTTTTAGTAGTCCAGAGTTGGGCTTTAAATTATATTTAATGATGCATTAATAATTACAGAGCTACCTTTATTTGTAAAGAAAAACTTACAGCTGAATAGTCCAAAGGGAGTGGTGAGAGCATCCAGTGCTGCAGGCAAGGTTCTTGTCCACCATAACAATATACATAGGGTATAAACTGCCACTCGATCCCAGGATTGTAATAAATGGCTTTTCTCAACACAGGATAAAAAAACATTGTGTTGAAGAATACACAGAGTTTTCATCCTGTTTTGAATAAAGCCATTCAATGCAATTCCAGAGTTGAGTGCTGGTTTTTACCCTACTGCATTCATGTGTGCCTTTTATATCTGCATTACTAAACCCACAACAGTAAAATCAGTCTGTATATGCAGTAAAGCATGCTTGTTATACTCACTGTGGAACCTAAGGGGTTAATCCTCTGCATTGTGTAAAAAGGCTGTTTGGTCCTATCTTCTCTGATCCCCCCTTCTTCCACAATCCATCTCCTGATAGTACAGAGTCACTCTGCACATGCTCAGTTTGGTGTGTATTGCTAGAGAGTTTTCTTTTTTCTTGGGAGAGTACATTTGCCGATCAGCACTGTCCAGACAGAGGGTCTGGGGTCCTGCAGTCTCATAGGACAGTCAGAGGAGAATAAAAACTACTTCTACAAGCTTTAACCAGACACTGATAAAAGTCACAATGAAAAGAAATGATCCGGCGCACAGAGATTGTTAATAAAAAGTCTATGAAAACAATGGTGAAACAATCCAAAAAGCAGTCTCTGATCTGTGTGAAATGAGATATACTGGAGGGGATGCATGGTACCACCTACGGCTGCTATCCTCAGAGTTGTGACAGTGGCCTGTAGAAGGAGCTAGATGCTCCAAGCAGGTAGCCTTGCTTTCTCGTTTGGTCCTTCATCCTTCCGGTGACATCACTTCTGGTGTGCATTCCAACTTCTTCCCTCAGCAGCTGGAACATCCCACAGAGGTCCTGGTCAGATTTAGGAGGAATCTACACACATATACACCAGATTAGCCTTTGTATCATATACCTCTTGTGAGTGTTATTTATCCATTGTTTTTAAAGTTTTTACTGAGTTACTACACTTAGTAGGCGCTTCCCTTTGTTACTTTCTAATAAAAGTCACAAAACTACTATATACTTCTGATGAGAAAAGGTATTTTGAAGTTTATATTTACTAAAATGATAGCATTTCCATGGTCTGTGTACTATGGGAGAGCAGATATAATGAATGTAAAGTCCTGGGTTTAGTAACATTTTAATTAATCCTTAAAAGAAACCTGTCATGCCAGGAATATGTGGACTTCAATTGCAGATTCTTATTGGAAAAATGCTGGTTGCCTGGTTTTATTGTTTTGGCTTCTAAATTCAATGACCTGAAACAAGTACAGAAATTAGTCAAGTACTTGTTCCACTTAGTGACTAAGAAGTAATGAAAACACACAGACAGCTAACTAGCATTTTTAGAATACTGTTTTGACGGACATATTTTAAAAGCAGAAAACACGAACATGGGGTCTGTTTGTTTCATATACAGAATTAGTAGTGTGTGAGGAAGTGCAGCGTGGCGCGGCAGCGGTAACCACTCAGAGTCCAGTTGCAAAGAACAGAACTTGTATCAATGTTAAAGTTCAGCACTACACAACAAACCTGATGGGAAGGCGCCTGACCGGGAACACTGACAGAATGCAACAAAGATCTGTAGCAGAGCAGGTCTCAGGTGTGCCAACAACGTCTGTCTTGAGGGGTGGAACATGGTCTGGCTCATCCGTGCCCAAATGGGGAGGTGTCCAGGAAGGTTAAGGTTGTCCCCAATCCTTTTCCTGCTTGTCTAGAACCTCTCCCTGCCGCTAATCACTGTCCCTGTCAGATGGGTGACCTGTCCTTACACTACCCACATGCAAAATGTGTGCCAAGCCAGGGAGCCAGGGTCTTAAATAGGCTCTGCCTGATCCAAAATGGCTGCCAGTCACATGATGGGGCAACATCCAACCAGATAGCTTTCTCAGTGACCCCGGAAGCCATAGAGGAAGCATTTTCCTCTTGACTTCCCCTCCAATGGCAATTTTGTGGCGGTCGAGCTTCACCTGAAGTGCAGCAAATAGACTGCACTTGCCTACAAGTGGTCTATAGAGAAGAGGTAGCGGCTTCTTGTTATTTGAAATACAGGGAGTCTTGTTTCTTCTCTCAGCTGCCATTTAATCTACCCATTGTATCTACAGCAGAGGTCAGAGAGAGAGGGGGAGAAATAGCAAAATGAATTAATCAGGTAAGCTGCAGTGTCATGAATGTGCTGATAGTAAAGAGAGACCAGCATGAAAAAGAAATATGCTCATCAGTGTGCTGCTTCTCATTTCACTGTCCAGTCACGGGGTGGAGATGAGAAGGCATGTACTGTAAGTAAGAGATAACTTGCATCAGATAAAGATCAACTTCCCTCCCTTGCCAGGCAAAGTAGCGCTGTGTGGCAGAGCTGGTTAAATCTTAGGGCTGGATTTACAGAAACACAAATCCTTTGGTAGGGGAAACATCTTTCAGATATGTACAGTATTTCACCTGTGTATTTAGCTGTTTGCTTGGAATTCAATGTAACTACAGTTTTAAATGTTAATGTCGAAAGAAAGCGAAAGCCCATATCATAAATATGGAAATAAAAGGAACTTGAATTCTATTTCTATGTTTTAATCTTTACAAGAATAAACATATTTTCATACATTTTGGGGGTTCCGTTAGGAAATTAAGCCAAAGTCAAGAACCCTTCTGCTATTGTGGGTTCCACTAAATATTCTAGTGATTGCACGCCATGTACTTTATTCAGGTAAAGAAACTTCACCCTCAAGCATTGTGGAGCTAAGTAGTAGATTATAACTTTCACAGCGTAGGTACTACTGCAGTTCACAACAAGAAACAGTGAGTGCACATACTATAATAGGTACATTTGTTGATGATTTTTTATCCTGTCTGGGGCTCTAATTTAATTCTTCCTTAATTAGTTTTCAATCCTTGTTTTTGAAAGTATTTGTAAGTTCATTGATTGTTCATTCATTAAAGTAAATAGACAAAGAATCCGTGATACAGACCACATTTGATGGGTGATGTTGAAAAGGAATCCATACCATATAAAAGTATTAAAAATTAAACCAATGTGCTACCCTAATTAATTTAAAGTGGTGTTCCACCCAAAAAAATTTAAAAAATTAAAAGCCAGCAGCTACACATACTGCAACTGCTGGCTTTTAACAATAGGGCACTTATCTGACCTGGAGTCCAGCGAAGTCGGCACCGCAGCTGGTGTTTCCATCAGCTGTCGGGTGTTGCAGCCGCCATTGCGGGTAAGTGTACCTGGCACTGTAGCCTTACAGCTTCATGCCAGGAACCCTACTGCGAGGCCCTGCTCCTCTCTCCTATTGTCCCATCAACAGGGAGAGGAGGAGGGAGCCCCACGATGGCCCGGACTCCCGGAAGTGGGAACAGGATACCTGTCAAAGACAGGTATCCTGTCCCCCCTCCCCCCGAAAGTGCCAATTGGCACTGGAGAGGGAGAGGAGACAAATGAGCGGAAGTTCCACTTTTGGTTGGAACTCCGCTTTAAAGCATATTTCCACCTTTGGAGTCAGATTTGAAACACCCATATACGTTTGATATGTATTCCCATTCAAAACATATTTCTTACCTATTTAGTTACTTCTTTGGGGAGGATTTACACATGGGACACTATGGGGTTGATTTACTAAAATGACAGAGTGCAAAACCTGGAGCAGCTGTGCATGGTAGCCAGTCAGTTTCTAACTTCAGCTTGTTTATTTGAACTTTGAAAAAAACCTGGAAGCTGATTGGTTTCTATGCAGAGCTGCACCAGGTTTTGCACGCTCCCGTTTTAGTAAATCAACCCCTATAGGTAGGTTCTATTGCTTTGAATAGATGGCAATGTGGGCAGAAGAGACTGAGGGACAGTACATTAACATACAGTATGTAGTGCTAACCTCTGAAGGAGCAGCTGATGCTTGGGTCCCCAATTTCAGATGCCAACAACCTCAATGCTACACCCTCTGAGACACCAAAATCGAAATAACTAGGGTTTGATATTTACTGCCAACAAGGAAACACAACAGAACAGTAATAGAAATATACAGCAACAAATAATTAGTTCATACAACACCCCAAGTGTGTTTGCACCTGCACCCTGAAACTAGTGAGGTCCTAACTACATGGGTGGTACTGGAAGTTCCTTCAGTATCTCAAAACCCCTCCCATTGGCCAGTGTAGTTTAATCATTGGAGCTCAAAGTTCCTGCACTGGAGTACTCAGGTTTAAAGAGGATCCCACAGTACAGGGTTTAGGTACTCAAACTGGGCAAGAAAGTTGTGGCCAGCATGCTCTCAATACCAAGCACTCCTCCTCCTGCTCTTTAGCACACAGAACCAGTGATGTCAGCTGCAATTCAGGTCCCAGAAATGATGATCTCTCACAGAACTGATGTTGGCAGCAGCTCAAGACCTGGCAAAGGTGATCTCTCACAGCTGTGACCTCAATGTAGATGTGGCAACAGAGTCGCTCTCTCAACCACCTTAGTAAACACTCCAGCAGGCAGCTCTCCAAAACAGCAGCCCACTCTGATACCCGGTCAACATGTATGAAGAGTCGGCTTCAGCCTGTTTACTCCCAAAGCCAAGACCTGTTGAAGCATTTCACTCGCCCAAGGGCTTTGTAAGCCCTTTGGGGAGTAATCCGCATCAGAAGGGAATGGTTTTGGGAGGATACAGGCAGACACAAACTCTTCATACACGCTGACCGAGCTGTGTTCAGTGTGTGGCTCGGAAAGCATTGAAATCATTGTATTATTGTAAGGTGGCGCATGGAGCAGATCTCTTTTTTCACTCTGATGGCCCCTTGCTTTGGCTTTCTTTTCCACCTCTCTCTAGTATTTAGCTTCTGGGCTTTGTAGTCCCACACAGATCTACAACTCGGAGTACACAGTGGCAGCCCGTCCATTAGGGGCGCCCGGTTGCTGCCCCCTCTCTCCTCTCCACCCCCTATATGCAGTGAATAGATTCATACATAGCATGAATCTATCCACGGCCGCCGCTGCCGCCCCCTATTCATGTATCCCACCCCTTTCGGGGCACTGGGCACATGAATTACAGCGGGCAGGTTTTTTTTTTTTTAATCACCTGATTAGAGCCATAGGCTCTAATAGGCTTCAAAATAGGGTAGGCTCAGGTCCCAGAGGATGCGTTTGGAGGCCACCCAGGTGTGTTGCAACAGCGAATAAATATTCGCTGTTGCAACACTGATCCTCCACCCGGCCGATCCTCCTCACACGCTGGAAGATGGCCACAGCAGCTCCGACCACTGCTCTCACTGCCCACCTCCACGGTAAGGGCAGCAGGTGGTGGAGGGGGGTGTTAGTGCCGCGCCACGTGGGGCAGTAGCTGGCAGTTGTGCTAGTGCCGATTCACCGGCGGCCCAGGGAGGGGGGTTGTTTGCCGCCTGTTCCACCTGTTTTTAGGATGGTACATGTAACCTGTTCCACTGCTGCACCCTCTCCCCGACCCCCTGCCTCTAGTGACAGTGAGCCAGGGATCTGGTAACAGTGACAATGCTGACCAATCAGAATGCAACTTGTCCATCTTGGAAGTGCTGATGGAGAAAAGGGAGAAAAGCAGTAATTTAAAATCCACAGACTACCAGAGCGGCTGTGGGCGTGCTGAAAGCTTGGCAACCCTGGGGGTAAGTACAGCAGGTACAACTGTATAGGGGATTGTTTGTATAGGCAACTAAAGATCAATCTTTTCTTTTCATCTTTGATAGTTCATCTTCATGTACTGGAACATAATTAATCTTGTTTTTAGGTGCCCATAAGTGTAGACAAGATTGTAGCTTGTGCTTGGTTATTACTTTTTTCACCTTAAAATAACAATAACCATGGGCAACAAGTCTCCATTACCACTGTTGGCAGAATTTGGGGGTTGGATTATAACAGGTTTAGGAAATGAGTCACTATGGGAAAGGTATCACATGAGGATAAGACCCTGTAAATGCAAAGACTCGAAGAATTCTTCACTCTGAGGGGCAAAAGGGTGTGTTGAGCTGAATTGGTTTTCTGTTGCCAGAAAAAGAGCAAAATAGGAAGAAAGGTAGCAAATCATGGTGCACCATGGGGACAGCACTTCTACAAACCAGGCCACAGCATAGAGAACAACAAATCACGCATACTAAAGGAAAACTGAACAAAAAAAGCTCCTGGTGGTGGAGATGGGTTTTGCAGTGTGTTAATACCAGATCATGGCCCTCGGGATCAAACCCACCAGAAGGTAATTCTGAACAAGCCAAGGGTCGATAATGAGTGGTAGCGAAGATAAGAACAGCCGCGGGTATGCAAGGAGCAAGATATCAGCTGGAGAGAGAACCAGTGGCGGCCCGCCCATTAGGATCGCACCGGTGCCGCCCCCCCCCCCATCCATGCGTCCAGCCCCCTGATCTACATGCAGGGCACCGGACGCATGGATTCCAATGGGGGGGGGGGTGTTTTGAAGCACGTGATTAGAGCCAGAGGCTCTGTGAGTCGACAGATCAACTTCAGTACAATCAGCCTGTCCATAATTGAATCAGAATTTGTCTGGTTCCTGCTGAACTAACCAAATTTTGTTCCGCCTGTGGCCGACTTCAGTCTTTTGAAGACATTGCAGACATGCTTGTGATGTTCCTCTAAGTTATCAGAAAATATATAATCCAGATATGCTATCACAAACTGGTCTAACTTATCTCTCAAAACATCATTGACAAAATGTTAAAAAGTTGCAGGAGCATTTAAAAGGCCAAAAGTTATTATCTGGTTCTAAAAGCAGTCTTCCATTTATCTCCAGGATGAATGCGGACAAGATTATATGACCCCTGTAAATCTAATCTGGTAAAGACTTTGGCAGAGCGGAGTCCTTCCAACATTACATGCTTTAGGGGTAGTGGGTAGCGATTTTAAAAGAGACATACATTCTCTGTACTATTTCTCTCTTGCTCCTGAGTAGAAGTAGATCTTTTAATAGCATCCACCTGCTTAGATTCAGGAGTGTCAGAATCCAGAAGAACTTTTGGACTCTTCTGAATGAACTCACTAATAGGAAAACGCATATCTCCATTACTTTCTAGAATTCCTAATCTCCCCTCCCTCTTTTCTGTAAGTCTCTGATCAATACAAGTACATCATTTAATAAAGGCCTCAACTCTGGTAAGCTCATTCTTTACTTGTGCAGAGAGCCCCTTGATGGAACTGACATTTTTGCACTGCTGGATTCCAAGTGCTACCTGAAATTTGTCAGAATTCAGCTGTGTATTCTGCAACGTAGCATCTACTGTAAACTGTGCAACTTTGGGGGGCGTGGCCTGGAGCCGATCCAAGATGGACGTGTGAGACAAGAGCTCCCGCTCCACGAGGTCCTTCTACATTGGTGTTAGGCATGTGCATTTTGTTTCGTTCCGAATCGAAATTCGGACGAATTTTTCATTATTCGGAAATTCGGATGCATCCGAATTTCCGAATGACAAAAGTAAAGAATTTAAACGAATCCGAAAAAAAACGAACTAATTCGAATCGAATTCGAAAATATATTCGAATCGAATTCGAAAACATATTCGAATCGAATTCGAAAACATAATCGAATCGAATTCGAAAACATATTCGAATCGAATTCGAAAACATATTCGAAAACATAATCAAATTAAAAAAAAAATAGAAAACGTTTTTCTAAAAAAAACAATAAGGTAGAATATAAAATAATAAAGCAATAGAATATGTAAATATATATATATATATATATATATATATATATATATATATAATTTTTTTTTTTATTATTCTCTTCTATTGTTTTTTTATGCTTTTCTTTTCTATTATTTTCTATTCTATAATAGTATTTTCAATTCAAATTCAAATTCATTCTATATATTATATTTTCTTCTATTCTGTTCTATTGTTTTTCTAGTCTATTCTTTTCTATTATTTTTTATTCTATTCTAATCTTTTACATTCAAATTTGATTTCGGTCTATATGAAATTCGAATTTTGGAAGATGTTTTATATATATATATATATATATATATATATATATATATATATATATATATAATTTTCTATTCTGTTTCATTGTTTTTCTATGCTATTCTTTTCTATTCTATTCTAAACTTTTCTATTCGAATTTGAATTCATTCTATACGAAATTCGAATTTCGGAAGATGGCTTCTGAAAGTGGAATTTCGTATAGAATGAATTCGAATTTGAATAGAAAAGATTAGAATAGAAAATAATAGACTAGACAAACAATAGAACAGAACAGAATAAAATATAATATATATAATTTATTCTATTCTGTTCTATTGTTTTTCTAGTCTTTTCTCTTCTACTCTATTCTAATCTTTTCTATTCAAATTCAAATTCATTTTATAAGAAACTCAAATTTCGGAAGATGGTTTTATATATATATATATTATACATATATACACACACACACACACACATATATATATATATATGTATATATATATATATATATTATACATATATATATATATATATATATATATATATATATATATATATATATATATATATATATGTATATGTATAATAAATATATATATATATATATATATATATATATATATATATATAACCATCTTCCGAAATTTGAATTTCTTATAAAATGAATTCGAATTTGAATAGAAAAGATTAGAACAGAGTAGAAGAGAAAAGACTACAAAAACAATAGAACAGAATACAAAAAATTATATATATTATATTTTATTCTGTTCTATTGTTTGTCTAGTCTATTATTTTCTATTCTAATCTTTTCTATTCAAATTCGAATTCATTCTATACGAAATTCCACTTTCAGAAGCCATCTTCCGAAATTCGAATTTCGTATAGAATGAATTCAAATTCGAATAGAAAAGTTTAGAATAGAATAGAAAAGAATAGCATAGAAAAACAATGAAACAGAATAGAAAATTTTATATATATATATATATATATATATATATATATATATATATAACATCTTCCAAAATTCGAATTTCATATAGACCGAAATCAAATTTGAATATAAAAGATTAGAATAGAATAGAAAAGAATAGACTAGAAAAACAATAGAACAGAATAGAAGAAAATATAATATATAATATATATATATATTATATTTTCTTCTATTCTGTTCTATTGTTTTTCTAGTCTATTCTTTTCTATTATTTTCTGTTCTAATCTTTTCCATTCAAATTCGAATTCATTCTATAAGAAATTCAAACTTCAGAAGCCATGTTCCGAAATTCGAATTTCGTATAGAATGAATTTGAATTGAAAAGACTATTATAGAATATAAAATAATAGAAAAGAAAAGCATAAAAAAACAATAGAAGAGAATAATACAAAAAAATTACCGTATTTATCGGCGTATAACACGCACAGGCGTATAACACGCACCCCAAGTTTAGGAGGGAATTTTAAGGAAAAAAAAACTTTTAGGAGGGAAGTTTAAGGGAAAAAAACTTACATTTAAATGCCCATCATTGCAGCCTTCTCAGTGCAGCCTTGCCTCAGTGCAGCCTTGTCAGTGCAGCCTTGTCAGTGCAGCCTTGTCAGTGCAGCCTTGTCAGTGCAGCCTTCCCAGTGTCCATTGCAGCCTTATCCCAGTGCAGCCTTGCCCCAGTGCAGCCTTGCAGCTCGCAGTTTGAAAATCCTATGATCCCCTGCGATCCTGAGCTTCAAAATCGCCGACTGCGATTTGAAAATGGTGCCGCCGGCGCCAAAATACACAGAGCCGGTCCTCGGCTCTTCTCGGCGGCTCTCGTTCACTTTCGGCTCCACTCGTAGTCCCGCCTGGGATGGGCGTGACTGTGAGCGGAGCTATCCGAACCTAGCCGAGTACACTCGGCTAGGTTCGGGCGGCTCTCGAGTGAAGCCGAAAGTGGCCGAGAAGAGCCGAGGACCGGCTCTGTGTATTTCGGCCCCCCATTTCAAATCGCGGTCGGCGATTCTGAAGATCTGTCAGTTCAGGATCGCAAGGGATCGGCGTATAACACGCACCCATGATTTTCCCCTGATTTTAAGGGGAAAAAAGTGCATGTTATATGCCGATAAATACGGTATATATATTTATATATATATTTTTTATTTTTATTTTTTTTCTATGCTGGTCTATTGTTTTTCTATTCTTTTCTATTCTTTTCTATTTTATTCTAATCTTTTCTATTTGAATGCAAAATCATTCTATACGAAATTTGAATTTCCGAAAATGGTTATACAGAAACAGAATGAAATAGAATGAAATCGAATTCTAATAGAAAAGACTAGAACAGAAATACAATAGAACAGAATAGAAAAAAAAAAAAAAATATATATATATATATATATATATATATATATATATATATATATATATATATATATACACACACACATCTTCCGAAATTGGAATTTGGTACAGAATGAATTCAAATAGAAAAGATTAGAATAGAACAGAAGATAATATAAAAGAATAGCATAGAAAAACAATAGAACAGAATATAAAAAAAATATAAAATATTCTATTCTAATCTTTTCTATTCGAATTAATTCTGTACCAAATTCCAATTTCGGAAGATGATTTTATTTATTTATATATATATATATATATATATATATATATATATATATATATATAAATAAATATTTCTTTCCATTCTGTTCTATTGTTTTTCTATTCTATTCTTTTCGAATTTGATTTCATTCTATTTCTATATAACTATTTTCTGAAATTCGAATTTTGTATAGAATGAATTTGAATTCAAATAGAAAAGATCAGAATATAATAGAAAATAATAGAAAAACAATAGAACAGAATAGAAAAAATATTTTATATATATATATATATATATATATATATATATATGTATATATATATATATATATATAACCATCTTCCAAAATTCGAATTTCGTATAAAATTAATTTGAATAGAAAAGATTAAAATAGAGTAGAAAGAATAGACTAGAAAAACAATAGAACAGAATAGAATAAGATATAATATATATATTATATTTTATTTTGTTCTGTTCTATTGTTTTTCTAGTCTATTCTTTTCTATTCAAATTCAAATTCATTCTATACGAAATTCGAATTTCAGAAGCCATCTTCTGAAATTCGAATTTCGTATAGAATGAATTCAAATTCGAATAGAAAAGTTTAGAATAGAATAAAAAAGAATAGCATAGAAAAACAATGAAACAGAATAGAAAAAAAAATATATATATTATATTTTATTCTCTTCTGTTCTATTGTTTTTCTAGTCTATTCTATTTCTATTCTAATCTTTTCTATTCAAATTCGAATTCATTCTATACGAAATTCTAATTTTAGAAGCCATCTTCCGAAATTCGAATTTCGCATAGAATTAATTCAAATTCGAATAGAAAAGTTTAGAATAGAATAGAAAAGAATAGCATAGAAAAACAATGGAACAGAATAGAAAAAAAATATAATATATATATTTAACCATCTTCCAAAATTGGAATTTGGTACAGAATGAATTCGAATTCAAATAGAAAAGCTTAGAATACAATATATTATATTTTTTTCTATTCTGATCTATTGTTTTTCTATGCTATTCTTTTATACTTTCTATTCTATCCTAATCTTTTCTATTGGAATTCGATTTCATTCTATACGAATTTCAAATTTCGCAAAATGGTTATATATAGTTTACTTTTTCAAATTCAGTTATTGTTTTTTTCGAATTTTATAGTTTTTTTCGAATGTGGTAGAAATTTTTCGATTTTTGACAGTTTTTTTCGAATGTGGTAGAATTTTTTCGAATTTGATAGTTTTTTTCGAATACGGTCGAATTTATTCGAATGCGGTCAAATTTTTTCGAATTCGAATACGAAACGAAACGAATTCCGAAAACGAATGTAATGAATGCAACGAATTTAACTAAACGAATTAAGTTAAATAACGAATCGAAACGAAACGAAACTAAACGAATTTTTTCATCCTGCACATGTCTAATTGGCGTTTTACAGCTAAACAGAACTTTCTCCTTTACAAAGCTATTGGGACATGGTGAGGACGCAGAGGAGTATGTCAGCGACCCACTCCCGCTCTCCGAGGACTCAGTTGAGTGCTCAGATCCCCGAGATCTTCCGTTCACGGCCTAGGGAAAGAGTACAGGCCTCACAATCCACCTCCGCTCGTACTTCCCGTTCCCCCAGCTACAGCCCACGGCGTGACGGAGCTCACATGGCGGCCGCAATAGACACAGAGCAGGGACCCCCGCCAACCCCTCCTGCTCTTAACCTGGATGACTTACGCAGTGTAGCTGCAGATATTAAATGTACACTGCAGGCAGCCATTTCAGACTTAAGATCAGACATTCAGGCAATGGCACTGAGAGTGGATGACATAGAGTCAACACAGGCCCGCCATGATGTCTCCCTCTGCCAAGTACAACAAGTTACAGAGTCGCATGCCATCCATCTCAGGGAGATTAATCGTCATATGGAGGACCTAGACAATAGGGGGAGAAGATGCAACTTGAGAGTAAGGGGTGTCCCGGAAACCATAGACCCCAGTTGTCTTTCTCAAACAGTTGCCGACATCTTTAACAATCTCCTAGAAAGGCCCCCTGGTACCCTGATATCATTCGAACGCATCCACAGAGCATTACGCCCGAGAGGCAGAGACACAGACCCCCCGAGAGACACAGTCTGCTGTCTCTCTGAGTTCCCCCTGAAAGAAGAAATTCTTCGAAAAGCCAGAGGTCGCAACCAAATACTCTTTCAGGGCACAGAAATTAAAATCTACCAAGATCTCTCTAATATCACACTCCAACGCAGAAGGGAACTAAAACCCTTGCTGGAAGCATTAAGGGCCAGATCAATTCTATATCGCTGGAAGTTCCCATTTTGTTTATCTGCGACTCATCAAGGTCGCACTGCGAACCTCAGAGTACCAGAAGATCTAGAACATTTCTTCAGCACCCTGGACATCCCATTTGTAGATGTTCCAGATTGGTACAGTGACATTCGCCTACCTCCCCTCAACAGAGCCTTATCCATGTAAGGAATAGATGAAGCAGGCAATTTCACTTTGGGTCGCCGCCGCCCACACCACTTTCCTTCTCGCACAAATGCGAGATCCTCAGAAACGCCTCGTAATGGCAGCCCAACTGCTTCACCAGCCCATCGTAGGGCACGTCTTACCTAATCAGGGAGATACCTAAAGCTCATACCTGCAGTACAACATAAACATGACACCAAGTATACTCCTCACTAGACTGAGACTTACTGCTCTTACACAAACAACATGTATATTTTACTCTTTCCTAACATCCAAATGATGGAACATTGAGCTCATATATCCCCCATGAGGAAACAACGACCCGGATACCACTAACTAGAACTTCCACAGCCTTAACAATCTTTTCCTTGATTTCATTACATTCAGGCCACCAAACAGATCATCCAATAACTATTGGACCTTATGTTATTGCCGCCTATTGGATAACCCCCCTACTTTTCTGGATTAGACATGATGTTGTCATACCCTGGACACTAGGAAACTGATATCACAACCAGAAAATGAATACCAGTGTTTCAAACTTTCTTCAATTACACTTAATATACAAAGCTACAAAAACACTTGTTCTTCCCAAGCAAAAAGTCCAGCAAGGAGTCAGGCCTTCAAGCTTTATACTAGACTGATACAGATAAGTTGATCGGAGGACCCGATTCCAGAAGACAACCAGAAGACAGCCGCTAAACTTATTTTTGTCGCTTATAACCAGCTGTACACGTGCTTCACTACAACCCTTACTCTCTCCTCTCCCCCCTTCCCCCCTCCTTCCTTAACCCCGCTCTTTTCTCCAAATCCCTTTCTCCCACTCCCACCCTCTCACCTCTCACCTACCCCTCCCTCCCCATTATAGGCTGAAATCACGATAGAGATATAAGGTTGTTATAGTTTTAATAACTATTTTTGGTTTTACTCCCCTTTTCTATTATAGTTGGTAATACTTCACCTGTAATACCTAAATGTTACACTGATGTCCGAATAGGGTGAAACCCAAGAGGGCCACGCAAAGGTAAAGGTTCCACTTTATTTCAAATCTACATGAGACTGCCTCTCCACAGTAGGCAATGACAGTTTCTCACACAATACCTTCCCTATATTAGGGCTTTGGCGTAATACACACATGTGTAATCACTATTTGGGGAAACTGCCCCAACTAATGGGCCTAGAGATTTACGTGCCCCCCTCGGACAATACCAACAGTGACCCAAGGGTCCCTCTCTGCAGCATTATCTACCCTAGTATCACCACAGTTGGAATGTTTATAATGGTTACGGTTCCATGTTTTAACCAGTTGCTATATTAAGATATACTTTACAGTTACAAGTTAACGAGTTGCATACTAACCAGGATGGCTTTCTTAAAGTATTAAAGTGTTAATTACACAGTTAGCTGACTAATTAACTTATATTCTGTGTATGACCAATTAGGTCTAGGTTTACATATACTACCTTTCAAATATACATACTGTACTAAAACAAAATCCAGACAGATCTTCCCCTTTGCAATTTTCTCGGACTCCTCCTCATGTCCAATCAATTACAAACCAATAATCTGCTGCCAAGTCGGAGGACCAGAAGAGAGGAGAAAAATTTTTCTCGTTTTTGTTGGTCCTCTGATCATCAACAGGATGCACTAAACTTACTTTTTTATTGACCTCGTGGAGACGTTCACCTTGTTCCACTAGTTGAACGACTCCTACCACTACTCCATACAGCGGTCTCTGTCGTGACCGTTGACACTTACCGTTTCTCCCCTCTAATATTTTGAGTGGACGTGTACGTACACCTCCACATCCGGTTACATATCCTCCTACACACCCTCTCTTTCCCCCCTTTTTTTTTTTTTTTTTTCCTTTTGGGTCCTTTCCGGCTTCCCATTTCCAGAAGTTCTCCCAACACTTTCTAGCTCCTCTTCTATCATCACTATGACGTCCTCGAAGCCCAAAATGTCCGATATATCATTGAAACTACTGTCCCTTAATGCAGAAGGTCTCAACACTCCGGAGAAATGGTCCCAAGTACTGACGGCCATGAGGACGATGAAGGCAGACGTAATATACCTTCAGGAGACCCAGTTCCGCACTAACGCAACTCCAAAATTCTCTAATCACTCCTTTCCCCACAGTTTTCACGCCACCTCTCCAATTTCGAAATCCAAAGGGGTTTCCATACTTCTGTCCAAAAATGTGCCAATCAAAATTACAGATTCTCTAATTAACGAACAGGGCAGATACATCTTTCTCAAGGGCACCTTTAGGAACACACCAATCACGCTTGCGAATATTTATAGCCCTAATTCGGCCCAGGTTCCGTTCTTCCGCAAAATTACCCACCTTCTTTCTATTTTCCAAGTAGGAATTCTGATATTAGGGTGAGACTTTAATGTTCCACTCAACCCTCTAATAGACACCTACTCAGGCACATCCCACCTACCTTACAAAGCGATCAAACAAATTAGACGGTCCCTCCAAGAGCTTCTACTTCACGACACCTGGCGCACCCTACACCCAAAAGATAAAGATTATACCTTTTTTTCGACCCCCCATAATAAGTACTCCCTTCTAGATTATTTCTTTCTCACACAACAAGACCTACCAACACTAAAGGCTGCATCCATTGAATCAATGACATTATCCGACCAACACCCCATTTCGCTCACTCTAGTTTTCCCAGAAAAGACCACCTACACTCCCATTTGGAGATTAAATCCATCTATCCTAACAGACAAAATAAATGAAATAGAAATTCGCACATGCTTAACCAACTACTTTAAAGAAAACAACACCCCAGACACCACCAAATTGACACAGTGGGAAGCTCATAAATGTGTAATAAGAGGTAAACTGATTTCCATTGCAGTGGCAATAAAAAAAGAAAGGAAAAGGGTACTGTCAGACCTTTTTTCCAAACTTAAACTACTAGAAGCCTCTCACAAAAAGGACCTAGCTCAGAGAACACATCTAGACTTAATAGAAACGCGCACGCAAATACAGGAAGAGCTAGGACATAAACTTAAGAAGAAATTTGCACTATCTCAGAAACTTTTTTATGAGTTCGGAAACAAATGTAGCCGCCTTCTCGCTCAGGCCCTCCGCACAAAAAGAACCAATAACACAGTACATCGACTATGTTCGCCCACAGGTTCAGCAATCACAAAAAATCTTGAAATAGCAAAAGAGTTTGAGAGCTATTACACATCTTTATACTCCCTAAAAACGACAAATTCTCTGCCTACACACCCGTCCAAAAGACACAACGAAATTAAGGTTTTTTTAGAGCAATTCTCCCCAGATAAAATTCCAGACGAAATTTCTACATCCCTAGAATCCCCAATCACCCCAGAAGAATGGGAACAAGCAATAAAACAACTGAAACCTGGCAAGAGTCCAGGCCCAGATGGCATCTCAGCAGTCTACTACAAGACATTTGCAGATATACTTAAAAGCCCCTTTCTTAACGCGTTTAATACACTATCTCCTACTAATCCACTTACAAAAGAAATGCTAGAAGCCCATATCTCGGTCATCCCCAAAGAAGGTAAGGACCCCACACATACAGGAAATTACAGACCTATTTCGCTACTGAATGTAGACATCAAAATATTCTCCAAAATATTGGCAAATAGACTAACTCCCCTCCTCCCCTCTCTTGTGTCCACAGATCAAGCAGGTTTTGTCATAGGTAGAGAAGCTAGAGATAACACAATCAAAGCAATCAACCTACATCACATAATCACTCATACCAATCAAAAAGGATTTTTTCTATCACTAGATGCCGAGAAGGCATTCGACAGAGTGGCATGGGACTACATGGCAGCAGTCTTACAAGCCATAGGTATTGGACCTTACTTCTCTGGTTTGATCCTGTCCCTGTACACGAACCCTACAGCTAAAGTAAGGGTCAATAACAATCTGTCGAGTGCCTTCCACATACGTAATGGGACGAGACAAGGCTGCCCCCTGTCCCCTATTCTTTTTGTTCTTACCCTTGAACCCCTCCTCCGAAAGTTAAAACTCAATCCAGACATCCATGGTATAAACACACCCAATAAGGAATACAAGTATGCCGCCTTTGCGGATGATATATTATTGTTCCTGTCATAACCTTTGATTACCTTACCTGTCCTACTCTCAGAATTCAAACAATTTCAATTATTATCCAACCTTAAAATAAATTTCGCAAAATCATTCGCACTCAACATCTCCCTATCACACCAGATAGTAGACCAATGCAAAAAAAATTTTCCCTTTCACTGGAGACAAGATTCGATTACCTACTTAGGAATACAACTTCCCTCTAAACTTTCAGATTTATATACAAGAAATTATACACCCATTTTGAACAAGTTGATTTCAGACTTCAAACTTTGGAATAACCCATGCTTCTCATGGTTCGGCAGAGCCACGATACTAAAGATGAATGCCTTACCAAGATTGCTATACATTCTTCAAACAATTCCCATCTTAATTCCCCAAACGTTCTTCAAAACATATCAATCAGCATGCTCCAGATTCCTATGGGGGCCACGTAAACCCAGAATTAGCTTTAAACAACTCACCAAACTAAAACACCTAGGAGGCATAGGTCTTCCGAATATTCTCAACTACTACAATGCAACTCATCTTACTAGAATAGTAGATTGGAACATTCACTCACATCACAAAGACTGGGTTGCCTTGGAAGCATCCCTCACAACACTACCTCTAGCCTCCCTGCCATGGATGAATACACAGCATATCCCTGTGACACTATTTTCTCATCCTTTAATAGGACCCACTCTTAAGTGCTTTCATAAAGTTTGCTTCCAAGTAAATATATCCTCTGCTCCAAGCCCACTAACTCCTGTGAAACTCAATCCAGATTTTCCTCCAGGAATGCATAATCGCTTCCTTTCCGATAACTTCCCACAAGATAACATAAAGGCACACCAATTCTTCCATCAAGGGAAAATCCTTACTGCCTCCCAAATCTCTGCCCAAACAGGAAAACCACCTATTTCTCCCTGGACATACATTCTACTTGTCCATTACCTACAATCAAAAGACAAACAATCTGCTTGTTCGAGACCACTTACCCCTTTTGAAACACTGTGTAATCAAGTAAGCGCCCAATCCCACCTAATCTCTAAAACTCACAATCTCCTTTTCACAAACATGCAGACTAACCAGAACATAGCTTGTCAAAAATGGGAAAAAGACCTCTCTATCTCACCCTCAGCAATTCAATGGGAACAATCATTTCTCAACATACATAAAGGGTCAAGAAACGTTACTACACAAGAAAATGGTTTCAAAATTTTCTCACGGTGGTACCGTACGCCCACCCTACTACACAAAATTTACCCCGAGACATCTGCAAATTGCTGGAGATGTCATGCAGATGAGGGAACTCTACTGCACATGTGGTGGTCTTGCCCCTATATACAAACGTACTGGAGGGAGATACATAGAATCACTTCACAAGTCACATCTTATGATCTGGAATTTTCCCCAGCCCAATTCCTGCTTCATCTCTCCCCCTTACCACATAAAACATACCACAAATCACTTGCAATGCACATGATAAATGCAGCGAAACAATGCATCCCCCTATACTGGAACTCTCCACATATACCCACATTAAGAGAATGGTTTGCTAAAATCCAGAAAATTTCAGAAATGGAAGAACTAATTCATATTGCTCAAGAAAACCCTTCTAAATTCACCAAAAAATTGAGTTGTTGGCTCCACTTTCAATCGTCATCTGAATATAGTAAACTCAATAACCCATCGAAATAATAAATATTGCTCACACACCTGAAACATTATACCTTAGATTTAATTTACTAAGCCCTTTTTCAAAATAGTTTTTTACTATCCATCATATTGGCTCTTTCGAAATTTACAACTCCCGAACATGTCCTCAAAATACCCTAACAAAAATGGAGATGGAAGCCGGAGAGGACCTTGAACATACCGCCCTCCCCTCCTCCCCCCCCCCCCCCCCATAACTTATCCAGGCCCTTCCAATCTTCCCCTTTCCCCCTTTTTATTTTATTCCCCCTCTCTCTGCTCATTTACCTCATTCCACATCACTCTCGAGATATCTACCTCAAATAAACACCCATTTTTCATAAGTAAACATTCGGTCACTTCTTTCACTATGCAACATTCTAATTAAGCTCAGACCAGCCGTGATTACTGTAATCATTACTCTTATATATCACAGAAGGATGAGACCGTATAATAGGCAAAAATAGAGGGTGCCGTCTCTCTCCTCCGGACACAGTTTGAACCCATTTGGGGTGTTCGGGGCTGACAGAAGGCACTCGGAGCTTTATCCATTAAATCCACACGGGTATCTCACTGTTGAACCTCATCTCAAATATATAAGTTTTGTCATACTTTACTGTACAATGAACCCTATACGAATATATATAACTGTATGACAATGTTTATTATCTATATTTGTACTCTGTTAAAATTTAATAAAAAAATTTGGAAAAACAAAAAACAAAAAACTGTGCAACTTTGCTTTGGCAGTAGCCCAATGGTTAGGATCAAATTTGATCCATAGCAGTCACAAAAGAATTGAAATTATCCAGGATAGCATTTTCTTGCTCTACCTAAGGGGAGGCCCAGGCTGAGGCTTCCTCAGTCACAAGGTTGATAGTAAACAGCACCTTTTTCCTCTTAGGTAAATGCAGCAGGTTGCATCTGAAGGTAAAGATGAACAAAGGAAAAGAATGGGACTTTAACCGCTTGCCGACCGCCTCACGCAGATATACTGCGGCAGAAGGGCTCGTACAGGCAAAACCACGTACCTGTACGTTGCCCTTTAAGAGGCAGCCAGCGGGCACGCGAGCCCGCGGCAAGCTCTGTGAGTCAGGTTGCGGGTCCCGCGGACTCGATCGCCGCGGGGATACCCGCGATCACCTCACGGGGAGGAAGAACGGGAAGATGCTAATGTAAACAGCATCTCCCCGTTTTGCCTAGTGACAGTGTCACTGGATCTCTGCTCCCTGTCATCGGAACAGAGATCAGTGACATGTAACATGTAGCCACCCCCTCACAGTTAGAAACACGCCCCTAGGACACACTTAACCCCTACACTGCCACCTAGTGGTTAACCCCTTCACTGCCAGTGTCACTTACACAGGAATCAGTGCATTTGTATAGCACTGATTGCTGTATAAATGACAATGGTCCCAAAAATGTGTTAAAAATGTCCGATGTGTCCGCCTAATGTCGCAGTCATAATAAAAATCGCTGATCGCCGTCATTTAAAAAAAAAAAAAATTATTAATAAAAATGCCATAAAACTATCCCCTATTTTGTAAACGCTATAACTTTTGCGCAAACCGATCAATAATCGCTTATTGCGCTTTTTTTACCAAAAATATGTAGAAGAATACGTATCGGCCTAAACTGAGAAAAAAAAAATGTTTTTTTTATATATTTTTGGGGGATATTTATTATAGCAAAAAGTAAAAAATAATGCGTTTTTTTCAAAATTGCCACTCTATTTTTGTTTATAGCGCAAACAATAAAAACTGCAGAGGCAATCAAATACCACCAAAAGAAAGCTCTATTTGTGGGAAAAAAAGGACGTTAATTTTGTTTGGGAGCCACGTCGCACGATCGCGCAATTGTCAGTTAAAGCGACGCAGTGCCGAATCGCAAAAAGTCCTCTGGTCAGGAAGAGGGTAAATTCTTCCGGGGCTGAAGTGGTTAAATAAGGCTTATTGCTGCAAAAATGACTGTATGGAGTAAATATATGATAAAACCTTTATTATATCAAAAGCAATTCCATGGTCTAGAAATGCATGATAATGTTTTCAAGACATAAACATGGTAAAAATGTTACCATGAACACTGTATAAAATGATGATACATAATTATACATATACATAACTGAGTACATGCTGTATAAAAGCCAAACTGTCTTGGCATCACATGAATAGAAAAACTACGCGTTTCGTAAATCACGTTCACTCATCAGGAGTATGGATGCAAAAATTCATTCACTGTACAGAAAAATCACATATATAAATATAATATACCCTTCATAAAAATGAGGGAGGGAAAACTTTCTGAATGATACAAAAAAGTTTCCTTAGGGAGTATTTAGATATACTAATACTAACAAATCAGCCCAAAAACTGGCTCATGTGAGGATGAAGAGAGTGGGAGAGGGGGTCCCCATCACATGCCCGGCCCGGAGCTGAGGCAAAAAACCCAAACCAAGTCAGGGGATCAGCTAGTTGGCAGGTCAGATCATCACAAGGCAATCCCAGAGAGGATAGATGATCTAATAACAATCTGGAAGATAATGATTGTATGGTGAGTGGTGTGTGCAATTATTAAATGGTGAAAAAGTGGAAAAAAGGTTACATTTAAAAAAAAAAAGTTTAAGTGAATATATGAATTTAAAAAAGTTTATTATAAGGATGTGTGTTGTGTAAGTGAAAAAAAAATCATAAATGTAAAAAAACTAGGGCTGTTACTGATTAAAATTTTTGTGTTCGATTAATCGATTTTTTAAAAAAATCGATTAATCGACTAATTTTGATTAATTATAACGCACATACGGATCCAACTACTTTTAGCTGATCTCCTTGCATTGCAACTCTTCATTAATTTCCACAATCCATAACTTAACTTCACAGTTCACACAAATACGCGGGGCATGGCTAGGACGTCACACGTCAATCAAAAGCAAGCGCCGCCATCATGGCAACAGCAGAAGCCGATCCACACGGAAAAAATATCACAGCTTATCAGCCTCTAAGGACAACAATGTTAAAAACGGAGGTTATCAAATTTGCCTACACTTAGCTCACTGAATGATCCCAGTTAACCACATCCATATTTACCATCACTGTCCAGGCTGTCCAGTGACGTCACGGACATCGACGTCACCAGACTCCTCCCCCTTCCCTTCGTTAGCAGACGGAGGCGCTTGGGGAAGGGGGGAGAAGTCCAGTGACGCTGATGTCCGTGACGTCACCGACTCTCTGACGGAACTCCCTGAAGACCCGGAAGCAGGCGGAGAGGTGCGTACCGATCAAAAGAATTTTGATCGATCAAAAAAATTAACGATTAATCAAGGAATTAATCGTTAATTTCCGCAGCCCTAAAAAAAAACCCAAACAGGAAATTAGAAAATATTGTGAGTGGCCTCACAAAGGACTTCTGCCTACCTTGCATGTGTAAAGAACAATGTGAAACCAGTGATGTGGTGTCTTTCTCATGGTGAAGGATTGAAGAGTGATTTCCCAGCCAAACCCCAGCTGATATACGCGAGATTCAGGGTGGGTCCCCACCTGCGTCATACTACACTCTGTGGGCTGAATTGGGCAAAGATACAGATTGCACGTCCAGCAGGATTGCCGGACACGGATATGCACCCGCCCGCCCTAAAGTGCAAGATGGATACAAAGCGTCCATGCCTCCCAGCGTCACTGGGACGCAGCTGGCAGGGTGCTGTGCATGACGCCGATGCACAGGAATTCACCCCCCGTCACCGCGCAAAAGGGGCAGGGAGGGTAGGCACTGCTGCGCATCGCAGCTCTGGACCAGACAAACAAAAAGGAACCCCCCGCCCCCCCAAAACACACACATTCAGGTCAGGCTCGAGACTGGACTACACCTGGTGATGTAGGCAACTTGTCTGTGTATATGTAGACTAATGCAATAAATTAAAAAGAGGATATAGACAGACGTCTTAGAATCTGGATGTATAATCTCTTATGGTAATAATGACATGGCAGTTCACACGGAAAACATGAGAAAAATCAATTGCACGCACCACTCACCATACAATCATTATCTTCCAGATTGGTGTGGATTGTTATTAGATCATCTGTCAGAGGAGGTCTCGGAACGGACTTGCTGTTGGGTACTCTGGTGTGCGTCGGTTCGTGCCGGTCCGTGCTGGCGCGCGTTCGTTCGCGCCGTTGTGCGGGCACGCGCCTGGGCGTGTCGGCGCAGGCGCGCGCACGGTGCTTAGCGCCAATCGCCCTATTTAGTCTGCTGGAACTTTCTGCTCGGTGCTGTCCGATCTGCAGCTCCCAGTTCCTGTGTTCCTGTTACCTGTCTGCCTGTTTGATTGCCTTGTGACTGGGCTTGTCTTTTGGATTCCTCTCTGCTAGCTGCCTGCACCTGACCCCGGCTTCCCTTGACCACGAATCTGCCTGCTCCATTGTACCACGTTGTCTGCCTGCTGCCAACCCTGCCTGTGACCCGGACTTTGAGCCTGCCTGTTCCCCTATACCGTACTGACTGCTTGCTGCCAACTCTGCCTGTGACCGGACCTGCCCTTTCTGCTCCTGCTCTGCACCGGCTGCCTATGCTCCTGCTTGCCAAGTACTTCCAGCCTATCCACATCAGGATCCTGGGCCTTACTTCCGCAAGTCACCCGCCAGGCTCTCTTACCACTCTGTGCTCCTGTGCCTTCTGTTCACACTACCAGGGGCCAGGAACCAGGTACGTACGGGAGGCCTCCCCCTGCTACATCGGGTTCATCAGTCAGGTACGTGTAAGTCTGACAGTATCGGACAGCCATGTCCGAGCCCGAGCAGGGGACCTCTCCCATGGAAGAATTGTGCAGACACCTGGCGGGTCTCACACAAGCTGTGAAGAGCCTTTAGGAAGGCTATACTAGGCTGGAGGAATGAGTCCAGGTGCTGTCCTCACCTGCTAACCCTCAAGTTGCTTCTGCTGCTGGACTCTCATCTCCTCCCTCTGTGGTTATGCTTCCTCCTGAGCCAAGGGTTCCTACACCCGACAGATTTTCCAGTGAGCGTAGTAAGTACCGATCCTTCCGCAATGCCTGTGGACTTTCCTTTGCTCTGCTACCACGTACCTTTTCCTTAAAGGCGACTAAGGTGGGCTTCGTGATTTCTCTTCTGTCCGGTGAACCACAGACCTGGGTCCACCTTCTCTTGGAACAAAAGTCAGCATCTCTAGACAACCTGGATGCATTCTTTGCTGCCATGTCTCAACTATATGAGGACCCCCAGTTGAAAGCCACCACTGAGTCCGCCTTGCACGCCCTACAAAAGGGCGTAGACCTGCAGAAGTTTATGTCCTGGAATTCAGGCGTTGGAGTTCGGACACAGATTGGAACGACGCGGCCCTGCGTTACTAATTTCCTATGGGCCTTTCCGATTCACTTAAAGATGAGTTGGCATGGGTGGGAGTACCGCAAACGTTGGAGGATCTTATCAATCTGTCCGTTCAGGTAGATTGGCGCCTCAGGGAGTGCCGCTCCGAAAGGTCCACCAACCAATTCCGTCCTACCTGGGTCCTCCCAAAGGTCCCTAGTGCTACCAGCTCTGTCGGCCAAAGTCCTCACGTACCACCTACCTCGGTCCTTGATACCCCGGAACCGATGCAGCTCGGCCTTCTCCGCCCACCTCTCACTCCAGAAGAACGGCAGCGTCGACGGGTCAACAATCTGTGTATGTACTGCGGGGAGTCGGGTCACTATGTGAGATCTTGCCCTAATAAGACACGTAAGTCTCTTTCAACCTCTACTAAGTATGCATCTGCCTTGCCTAATCCTGCTAATCATCTTGCTCTCCCTATTATTCTACAGCTTCCAGGACAGGATCTTACAGTCTCGGCCATAATTGATTCCGGAGCTTGCAGCTGCTTCATAGACCTCACTTTCGCTGCTAACCACCGCATTCCTCTCCAAGCGAAATCACAGGGACTTGCGGTCCACCTTGCTGATGGTTCCACCCTTAGCTCTGGTCCTGTCACCCAGGAGATTTCTCTGCTGGCCATCGTGAGCACTCATCACTGGGTATTCCTTCGTTTGGATGCTATCTCGTCTCCACTTTTCCCTATTATTTTGGGAATGCCATGGTTACAGGCCCATAATCCTAGTATTGACTGGGTCTCCGGAGAAATCAAGTTCCCCTCCAACTATTGTCAACAGTACTGTCAGCACAGTACCTCTACAGAATCCCCTCAACTCTTGTGTCTGGACATTGACACCGAATCGCAGCATTCGATTCTCGCACTGTATCGGGACTTTCTTAACGTCTTTAGTAAAAAGGGGGTGGAAACCCTTCCTCCTCACAGACCTTATGATTGTCTGATAGAACTCTTGCCTGGATTTGAAGTTCCTTTTGGAAGAATTTTCCCGTTAACAGAGCAGGAGCTGGATACTCTTAAAGTCTATATTGATGAGAATCTAAAGAGAGGGTTCATCCGTCCATCCACCTCACCGGCTGGGGCCGGCATTTTCTTTGTGGAGAAGAAGGATCACTCCCTTTGGCCTTGTATCGACTATAGGGAACTGAATAAGATAACCATCAAGAATAAGTACCCCTTACCTCTTGTGCCCGAACTCTTCCAAAGACTAGGTTCTGCAGTAATCTTTACCAAACTTGATCTCCGTGGTGCCTATAACGTTTCAACACTTTGTTAATGATATTTTCCGTGACCTCCTGGACTTATATGTGATAGTGTATCTAGACGACATTTTGATCTTCTCCTCTTCAGTCACTGAACATCGCAGGCATGTCCGAAATGTATTAACCCAGCTCAGGCAGCATGGACTCTATGCCAAAATAGAAAAATGTGAATTTGAACTCCAATGCATCCAGTTCCTCGGCCTAATCATTTATATCAATGGCATTAAAATGGATCCGCAAAAAGTGGCAGCTATCCTAGACTGGCCCTCTCCCTCCGATAAGAAAGGGGTCCAACGCTTCATCGGTTTCGCACATTTTTACCGGAAGTTCATGAAGGGTTTTTCTGCAACTATTACTCCAATCACTGAACTGACCAAGCAAGGGAACCGATTCTGTTGGTCTGCCGAGGTGCAATCCGCCTTTGAAAAACTTAAAGAATTATTTACCTCCGCTTAAATCCTGAAACACCCAGACCCTGCCTTACCTTTCGTCCTTGAAGTGGATGCTTCAGAGTTTGCGGTAGGGGCAGTACTCTCAGCGGCAAGGTGCCAAGGCCCTACTCTATCCGGTAGCCTTTTTCTCACAGAAGCTCTCCACTGCTGAGAAAAATTATGACGTGGGAGATCGAGAGCTTCTGGCCATTAAGGCCGCATTGGAAGAATGGCGCTATCTTTTGGAGGTTGCTGCACATCCCATTCTGGTCTATACCGACCACAAAAACCTTGAGTACTTGAGAACAGCCAAGAGACTGAGACCTCGGCAGGCAAGGTGGGCTCTGTTCTTCTCTAGATTCCAGTTTCACATAACATACAGACCTGGCTCCAAGAATATTAAACCGGGCGCTTTATCCCGCATGTTCCATGATTCCGGCAACCTTTACCTTCAGACACCATCCTTCCTGCTGGAAATGTTCTGCTGCTACAAGGGGATATCATATCTCAAATTAAACAAGCCTCCAGGAATTTGTCTCCACCTACGGGAGTCGACGTAAGTTTGCAAGATGGTTTGTTCCGGTACAAAGACAAAATCATGGTTCCAGAGAGTCTAAGGGTGGCAGTACTGGGACTCTGCCACAACCATAAATTGGCTGGGCATTTTGGCATACTGAAAACGACACATTTTGGTGGCCTCAATTGGTAAATGATTGCAAGAGCTATGTGGAATCCTGCACCACCTGTGCTCGGAACAAGAATAGCCGAACAAAAGCCTGGGGTCTACTAAAGCCCTTATCCATCCCAGAAAGACCCTGGAAGATGATTACGATGGATTTCATCGTGGAGCTCCCTCTGGCAGAGGGTTTTTCCACCATCTTCGTCATTGTGGATAGATTGTCTAAGATGGCTCATTTTCTACCCATGAAAGGCACACCTTCAGCCGTGGAAACAGCAAAAATTTTCATCAAGGAAATAGTGAGACTGCATGGAGTGCCATCAAGTATAGTTTCTGATAGAGGTGTTCAGTTCACTTCCAGGTTCTGGAAGGCTCTCTGTGGGTCACTTGAAACCAAATTAGCATTCTTGTCTGCCTACCATCCCCAGACAAATGGGCAGACAGAGAGAACTAATCAAACTCTGGAGCAATATCTCCGATGCTTTTCCACCTTCTCACAGGACAATTGGGTCTCTGTTCTGCCTATTGCTGAGTTTGCATATAACAACTCTGTGCACTCAGCTATTAAACAGACTCCATTCTTTGCCAATTATGGCTTTCATCTGTCCTTCCTGCCCGGATCCTTACCCGAGTGTCCAATTCCCACAGTTTCCAAAACAATGGACTTCTTCTTCACCAACAATAAGCTACTACGAGAGACCATGGCTAAAACCCAGGAATACAATAAAAAGATGTTTGATAGAAAGAAGCGTGGAGAACTCATTCTGGAACCTGGCAACCAGGTTTGGCTGTCTATCCTTAACTTAAAAATGGCCTGTCCTTCAAGGAAGTTGGGTCCCAAATTCGTGGGTCCTTTTCCGGTTAAGAGGAAAATTAATGATGTGACCTATGAGCTGGACTTAACCAATACATTAAAGGTTCATCCAGTCTTCCACGTATCCTTGCTGAAACCCGTTATTCCCAATTCCTTTTCGGGTCGTAATACCGGCCCACCTGAACCTGTAATCGTTGACTAGGGATGAGCTTCGTGTTCGAGTCGAACCCATGTTCGACTCGAACATCGGCTGTTCGATCGTTCGCCGAATTGCGAACATTATGGGCCGTTCGCGCTAAATTCGTGTGGCGCGTCACGGCCCATAATTCACTGCGGCATCGCAGTGCATTGCTGGCTGATGATTGGCCAAGCATGCACTATGACCCGCATGCTTGGCCAATCACAGCGCCGTCAGTAGAGAGAGCTGTAATTGGCCAAAGCCAGGGTGGCTTTGGCCAATTATGGCTCAGGGGATTTAGTACACACCCCACACTATATAAGGCCGCCTGCATGGCGGCCCTGTGTAGTGTGTGTTCCGGTGTGCTGAGAGATAGAGAGAGAGAGAGACAGTGTCATTTGATTTGAGTTAGATAGATTAGGCAGAACAGTCAGTCAGTTAGCTGCACTTACAGTGTATTGTGTATATATATGCATCCCAGGTGTTGCATATATATATATACACTGTATTCAGTTTAGCTAGATCCGTTCCTGTTATCTTCTATCTAGACTATTTACATTTAATGCAGTGCGTCCTGCTCACAGTGTTCAGCTAGATCCGTTCCTGCTATTTACATTTAGTGCAGTGCGTCCTGCTCACAGTGTTCAGCTAGATCCGTTCCTGTTATCTTCTAGACTATTTACATTTAGTGCAGTGCGTCCTGCTCACAGTGTTCAGCTAGATCCGTTCCTGCAATTTACATTTAGTGCAGTGCGTCCTGCTCACAGTGTTCAGCTAGATCCGTTCCTGCTATTTACATTTAGTGCAGTGCGTCCTGCTCACAGTGTTCAGCTAGATCCGTTCCTGCTATTTACATTTAGTGCAGTGCGTCCTGCTCACAGTGTTCAGCTAGATCCGTTCCTGCTATTTACATTTAGTGCAGTGCGTCCTGCTCACAGTGTTCAGCTAGATCCGTTCCTGTTATCTTCTAGACTATTTACATTTAGTGCAGTGCGTCCTGCTCACAGTGTTCAGCTAGATCCGTTCCTGCAATTTACATTTAGTGCAGTGCGTCCTGCTCACAGTGTTCAGCTAGATCCGTTCCTGCTATTTACATTTAGTGCAGTGCGTCCTGCTCACAGTGTTCAGCTAGATCCGTTCCTGCTATTTACATTTAGTGCAGTGCGTCCTGCTCACAGTGTTCAGCTAGATCCGTTCCTGCTATTTACATTTAGTGCAGTGCGTCCTGCTCACAGTGTTCAGCTAGATCCGTTCCTGCTATTTACATTTAGTGCAGTGCGTCCTGCGCACAGTGTTCAGCTAGAGCCGTTCCTGCTATTTACATTTAGTGCAGTGCGTCCTGCTCACAGTGTTCAGCTAGATCCGTTCCTGTTATCTTCTAGACTATTTACATTTAGTGCAGTGCGTCCTGCTCACAGTGTTCAGCTAGATCCGTTCCTGCTATTTACATTTAGTGCAGTGCGTCCTGCTCACAGTGTTCAGCTAGATCCGTTCCTGTTATCTTCTAGACTATTTACATTTAGTGCAGTGCGTCCTGCTCACAGTGTTCAGCTAGATCCGTTCCTGTTATCTTCTAGACTATTTACATTTAGTGCAGTGCGTCCTGCTCACAGTGTTCAGCTAGATCCGTTCCTGCTATTTACATTTAGTGCAGTGCGTCCTGCTCACAGTGTTCAGCTAGATCCGTTCCTGTTAAATTCCTACTGACCGGCAGGCTTGTCTGGTTACAGTATATAAAGCTACCTGAAGAAAATTACAGGTGTTCTATTTGATCCTATTAGTACCACGGTCAGGCAGCTAGACTATTTACATTTAGTACAGTGCGTCCTGCTCACAGTGTTCAGCTAGATCCGTTCCTGTTATCTTCCTACTGACAGGCAGGCTTGTCTGGTTACAGTATATAAAGCTACCTGAAGAAAATTACAGGTGTTCTATTTGATCCTATTAGTACCACGGTCAGGCAGCTAGACTATTTACATTTAGTACAGTGCGTCCTGCTCACAGTGTACAGCTAGATCCGTTCCTGTTATCTTCCTACTGACAGGCAGGCTTGTCTGGTTACAGTATATAAAGCTACCTGAAGAAAATTACAGGTGTTCTATTTGATCCTATTAGTACCACGGTCAGGCAGCTAGACTATTTACATTTAGTACAGTGCGTCCTGCTCACAGTGTTCAGCTAGATCCGTTCCTGTTATCTTCCTACTGACAGGCAGGCTTGTCTGGTTACAGTATATAAAGCTACTTGAAGAAAATTACAGGTGTTCTATCCCAGCTTAGTGCAGCTACAGGCCATTAGTATGTCTGGAAGGCCAAGAAGGAGAGGCAGACAGTCACAAGCCAATAAGAGAGGGCAAGCAGGCTCTGTGTCTAGTGCTGGTCGTGGAGACGGTGCATCCTCATCAGCACGTGGCCATGGGACACGCTTGGCCTTTTTTTCGGCAGCTGGCCATGTTGAGCCGCAACATGCGGAAGACTTGGTCGAGTGGATGACCAAGCCGTCCTCATCCTCCTCATCCTCTCTCACCCATGCCCAGGGTGCTTTGTCTGGCAAAGCAGCGGCCTCTTCCCTCAGCTCAATGTCATCAGTGACTCCTTCCCTAGCTCCACCATGTCCTCATGAGGATTCCCTCGAACTGTTTGACCACAGTGTTGGGTACATGCTCCAGGAGGATGCCCAGCGTTTGGAAGGCTCTGATGACGATACTGAGCTCGATGAAGGCAGTAACATGAGCGCGGACAGAGGGGGTGCCCAAGAAGGACAGCAATCTGGCAGTCATGCTCCCCCTGCTGCAGCATACTGCCAGGTTTGCTCCAGTGATGAGGAGGGAGGGGATGATGAGGTCACTGACTCAACGTGGGTGCCTGATAGGAGAGAGGAGGAGGAGGAGGAGGAGGAGGACGAGGAGGAGGAGGAGGCGGCAGCACATCACCAACGAGGCAGGATTCCCTCCAGGGGCCAGCCTAAGGGCAGCACATTGACTGCATCACACCCCAAAGCTCCACATGTGCAGGGCGCTGCAGTCTCTGCGCGTTATTCAAAAAGTTCTTTGGTGTGGGCCTTTTTTGAGACGAGTGCATCAGATCGCACCGCTGCTATTTGCAACATATGTCTCAAGCGTATCTCGCGTGGCCAAAATATCTCCCGCTTGGGTACCACATGCTTGACCAGACATATGTTGACCTGCCATGCAGTTCGTTGGCAAGCGTATCTAAAAGACCCACACCAAAGAACAAAGAGGATCTCTCCTTGCTCCTCATCAGCTGAGATTTCCAACCCCACTAGACCTTCAGTCCTCTCTGAGACCTGCAGTGAGAGGAATGAAGGTGTAGAATTAGGTGTGTCACAGCCAAGTACTTGTGGGCAATCTGCTTTTGGTACACCGACGTCAGATTGTACCAGGCAAATTTCCCTGCCCCAGCTGCTGCACCGCCGAAAGAAGTTTGCTCCCAGCCATCCACATGCCCAGCGGTTGAATGCTAGCTTGGCAAAATTGCTAGCACTTCAACTGCTGCCTTTTCAGTTGGTAGACTCTGCCCCCTTCCGTGAGTTTGTGGAATGTGCGGTTCCTCAGTGGCAGGTACCCAAACGCCACTTTTTCTCACGGAAGGCGATTCCGGCTCTCTACCGGCATGTGGAAGGCAATGTCCATGCCTCGCTGGACAGGGCGGTCAGCGGTAAGGTGCATATTACCGCTGACTCATGGTCCAGCAGGTATGGACAGGGACGTTACCTAAGTTTCACGGCGCATTGGGTGACTCTGCTGGCAGCTGGGAAGGATGCAGGACAAGGTGCAGTAGTGTTGGAGGTTGTTCCGCCACCACGCCTCCAAAATGCTGATTGTGACACACCTCTCTCCTCCACCCCCTCCTCTTCTTCTTCCTCCATGGCCTCTTCCTCGGAACCAGCGGTGCTCCGTAGGCGTTCAAGGGGCTACGCAAGTACGCAGGCCAAAAGATGCCATGCGGTGCTTGAGCTGGTGTGCTTGGGGGACAGGAGCCACACTGGGGCAGAGGTTCTGTCAGCTCTGCAGGGGCAGGTTCAGAGGTGGTTGACGCCACGCCAACTTAAGGCAGGAATGGTGGTTTGCGACAATGGCACCAACCTCCTCTCTGCCCTCCGACAGGGACAAATGACCCATGTGCCCTGTTTGGCTCACGTCCTTAACTTGGTGGTGCAGCGGTTCTTGGGCAGGTACCCGGGCTTACAGGATGTCCTGAGGCAGGCCAGGAAAGTCTGTGTGCATTTCCGCCGGTCATATAATGCCAGTGCTCGGCTGACGGACCTCCAAAAGGAGTTTAACCTGCCCAAGAACCGCCTAATCTGTGACATGCCCACCAGGTGGAACTCAACGTTGGCCATGCTGCAGCGGCTGCACACGCAGCAGAGGGCCATCAATGAGTACCTGTGCGACTATGGCACCAGGACAGGGTCAGGGGAGCTTGTTTTTTTTTCCCCACGCCAGTGGGCCATGATCAGGGATGCATGCACTGTCCTGTCACCATTCGAGGAGGCCACGAGGATGGTGAGCAGTGACAGTGCATGCATCAGTGACACTGTCCCCCTTGTCCACCTGTTGGAGCACACGCTGCGTGGAATAATGGACAGGGCACTTGAGGCAGAACAGAGGCAGGAAGAGGAGGACTTCCTTAGCTCTCAAGGCCCCCTTTATCCAGACAGTGTTCCTGCGTGCCCGCCGATCACACAGGAAGAGGACGAGGAGGAAGAGGAGGAGGAGGAAGATTGTGTCAGTATGGAGGTGGAGCCTGGCACTCAGCATCAGCAGCAGTCTTTAAGGGATCAGTCCCAAGAAACACATGGACTTGTACGTGGCTGGGAGGAGGTGGCTGCGGACCATGTCGTTCTTAGTGACCCAGAGGACTCCGGACTGAATGCCTCAGCAAACCTACGCTGCATGGCCTCCCTGATCCTGCAAAGCCTGCGTAAGGATCCTCGTATTCGTGGTATCAAGGAGAAGGACCAATACTGGCTGGCAACCCTCCTTGATCCACGTTACAAGGGTAAGGTTGCGGACCTTATCTTGCCATCGCAGAGGGAGCAGAGGATGAAACATCTTCGGGAGGCCTTGCAGAAAGGTCTGTGCAACGCGTTCCCAGAGACTGGGAGGTTACAAACTCCTGTTTCTGGACAACGTGTTGCTGAGGCTTCGGTCAGTCAAAGAAGGAGCGGTGGAGAAGGTGGCCGTCTGACCGATGCGTTCAGACAATTTTTTGGTCCACAGCCCCAAGGTATGATCGGTTCCAGCAACCATCGCCAGCGTCTGTTTTACATGGTGCAGGAATACCTAGGGGCAAGATCAGACTTGGACACCTTTCCCACCGAAAATCCTCTGGGTTACTGGGTCTTGAGGATGGATCACTGGCCAGAGCTTGCACAGTATGCAATTGAGCTACTGGCCTGTCCTGCATCCAGCGTTCTTTCGGAACGCACATTCAGTGCTGCTGGAGGCGTGGTAACCGATCACAGGGTGCGTCTGTCCACCGACTCGGTCGATCGGCTGACCTTCATAAAAATGAATGAGTCTTGGATCACCACCAGCTACCAAGCACCTGATGCTGATGTAACCGAATAATTTTTTTTGAAATCTCAGATCCCTTCAAAGACTGCCTATGCTGATGCTGAGTGACTATCCCTGAGTAATTATCCTCTTCCTCCTCAATCATCACGCTGATAGCTTGTAAGAACATTTTTGGTTCTGGGCGCCACCACCAGTGCCTAAGGCACAATTTTTCAGCCCCTGTTTAACAGGGGCGTGTAATTACAATTTTTGATGTAATACTTTGCAGCAGGGCTCGTTCCTGCATTCCAACTAGAGTGTCTGTGAGGGGTTGCAGTGTTGTGGCACCAGCACCAGTGCCTAGGGCCCAATTTTTCTGCCCCTGTCTAACAGGGGCGTGTAATTACAATTTTTGATGCAATACTTTGCAGCAGGGCTCGTTCCTGCGTTCCAACTAGAGTGTCTGTGAGGGGTTGCAGTGTTGTGGCACCAGCACCAGTGCCTAAGGCCCAATTTTTCTGCCCCTGTCTAACAGGGGCGTGTAATTACAATTTTTGATGCAATACTTTGCAGCAGGGCTCGTTCCTGCGTTCCAACTAGAGTGTCTGTGAGGGGTTGCAGTGTTGTGGCACCAGCACCAGTGCCTAAGGCCCAATTTTTCTGCCCCTGTCTAACAGGGGCGTGTAATTACAATTTTTGAAGCAATAATTTGCAGCAGGGCTCGTTCCTGCGTTCCAACTAGAGTGTCTGTGAGGGGTTGCAGTGTTGTGGCACCAGCACCAGTGCCTAAGGCCTAATTTTTCAGCTCCTGTTCAACAGGGGCATGTAATTACAATTCTTGATCTAATATTTCACAGCAGGGCCCTGTGAGGGCTTACAGTGTTGTGGCCACAGCAACACCTAAGGCCCAAATTTCTGCTGAGTATATAGGGCAGGACCCTACTTTCAAACATCTAACTTACAAACGACTCCTACTTGCAAACGGAAGGAGACAACAGGAAGTGAGATGAAATCTACCCCTAGGAAGGGAAATTCTCTCCTGTAAGAGTTAATATGGGAAAACAATTTCTCCTTTCCACTGATGCTTTCCAATCCTTGTTCCACAAAAAAACCCAAATTTTCAAAAAACATTTTTCATTGGGACAAAAAAGTGAGGTGAAATCTTCTGAAGAGGAGGAAAGACAGCAAAACAAATGTCACAGGGGTGATAACCCTTCCCTATGTTTTCCAAAAAGCTTAGAAAAGATTTTTTGGCTGGAGCTAAACACGTTAAAAATGTTCAAAATTACAAACAGATTCTACTTAACAACAAACCTACAGTCCCTGTCTTGTTTGCAGCGCCTGTATACTGCTGTTCAGAGTATATAGGGCCTGGTGGCCCCACACCTTTCCTTATTTTAATTTGGGTGCGGGGTTCCCCTTAATATCCATACAAGACCCAAAGGGCCTGGTAATGGACTGGGGGGTACCCATGCCGTTTGTCTCACTGATTTTCATCCATATTGCCATGACCCAACATGACATTAAACCCGCAAGCAGTTTTAAATGAGATTTTTTCCTTTAAAAATGACATTTGGTGCAGGGACTGTTCTAAACATGGGAAACACGCGTCACTTTACAGGCATACTATAGACACCCCCCAGGTACGATATTTAAAGGAATATTTCACTTTTTTTTTTTACTTTAAGCATCATTAAAATCACTGCTCCCGAAAAAACGGCCGTTTTTAAAAGTTTTTTTTGCATTGATACATGTCCCCTGGGGTAGGACCCGGGTCCCCAAACCCTTTTTAGGACAATACCATGCAAATTAGCCTTTAAAATGAGCACTTTTGATTTCGAACGTTCGAGTCCCATAGACGTCAATGGGGTTCTAACGTTCGTGCGAACTTTCGGTCCGTTCGCGGGTTCTGGTGCGAACCGAACCGGGGGGTGTTCGGCTCATCCCTATCGTTGACAACGAAATAGAATTTGAGGTGGAAGCAATCCTGGACTGCAGGAAGAGACACAATCAAGTCCAATACTTGATCAAATGGAGGGGGTATAGACCAGAAGATAATTCCTGGGAGCCGGAAAACAATCTGCACACCAAAGAACTTTTAAGAGATTTTTGGAGTACCCACGCTGGTAGACTGGCCCAGATGGGCATCTGGAGGCTGCCCTTTAGGAGGGGGCACTGTCAGAGGAGGTCTCGGAATGGACTTGCTGCTGGGCACTCTGGTGTGCGCCGTTCGCGCCGGTCCGCGCTGGCGCGCCTGTTCGTGCCGTTGTGCGGGCGCGTGCGTGCGGGCGCGTGCCGGGGCGCGTCGGCGCGCGCGCATGGTGCTTGGCGCCAATCAACCTATTTAGTCTGCTGGAACTTTCTGCTCGGTGCTGTCCGATCTGCAGGTCCCAGTTCCTGTGTTCCTGTTACCTGTCTGCCTGTTTGATCGCCTTGTGACCCGGCTTGTCTTTTGGATTCCTCTCTGCTAGCTGCCTGCACCTGACCCCAGCTTCCCTTGACCACGAATCTGCCTGCTCCATTGTACCACGTTGTCTGCCTGCTGCCAACCCTGCCTGTGACCCGGACTTTGAGCCTGCCTGTTCCCCTGTACCGTGCTGACTGCTTGCTGCCAACTCTGCCTGTGACCGGACCTGCCCTTTCTGCTCCTGCTCTGCACCGGCTGCCTATGCTCCAGCTTGCCAAGTACTTCCAGCCTATCCGCATCAGGATCCTGGGCCTTACTTTCGCAAGTCACCCGCCAGGCTCTCTTACCACTCTGTGCTCCTGTGCCTTCTGTTCACACTACCAGGGGCCAGGAACCAGATACGTATGGGAGGCCTCCCCCTGCTACATCGGGTTCGTCAGTCAGGTACGTGTAAGTCTGACATCATCTATCCTCTCTGGGATTGCATTGTGATGACCTGACCTGCCTACGAGCTGAACCCATGACTTGGTTTGGGTTTCCTATCTCAGCTCTGGGCATGTGATGGGCACCCCCTCTCCCACTCCTTTCATGCTCACATGAGCCAGTTTAGTTCTATCTTGGGCTGATCTGTAAGTGTTAGTATATCTAAATACTCCCTAAGGGAACTTTTTTGTATTGTTCAGAAAGTTTTCCCTCCTTCATTTTTATAAAGGGTTTATTATATTTATATGTCTGATTTTTCTGTACTTACAGTGAATTAATTTTTGCATCCATATGCCTGATGAGTTAACGTGATTCACGAAACGCGTAGAGTTTTTCTATTCATGTGATGCCAAGACAGTTTGGCTTTTATACAGCATGTACTCAGTTATGTATATGTATAATTATGTTAATCATTTTATACAGTGTATGTGTTCATGGTATATTTTTACCAATATGTCAGCCTTTGTATATGGTTAGGTCTTGAAAACATTATCATGCATTTCTAGACCACGGAATTGCTTTTGATATAATACATTTTCTATCATATATTTACTCCATACACTCATTTTTGCAGCAATAAGCCTCATTTAAAGTCCCATTCTATTCATTTGTTTCTATTTCATGTAGCCGGGATGGAGTCCTTTTACTGTGGACTGGTCAGGTCACACTTTTTTTCTCTTTTATTTTTCTCTTTTTTGAAGGTAAATATGGATTGATTAAGGAAACCTCTGTAATGGCGACAGTCGCCATTGAACTTGAGTAGTAGAGGCATACGTGTGTTAGTATCCACAGCAGCAGTATCTTGTGAACACAGGTCCCGCAAGGACGATACGAGATGCCCATAGCATTTAGCACATTATCAGACGTTATTCAGTAGCCTTGGCCTTGCAAAACTGGATGCATACCTTGCACCCCCAGTCTCCTTCCTTTGAATAACATCTTTGCAGACTGTTACTCCTTATTTTCTTGTACAAATCCTTCGCTGCAAAACTACTGGCATAATATTTCTGCAATTCCATTGTGACAAGAAAGAATCACTCTGAATAATTCCACCTTGCAGACCGTAATGGTGTTGCCTCTGCGAGTCAAGGAGCCAGAAGCCTACACAGCCTCTCCCCGATGGCCCAATGAATCAGACAGCCACACAGTCTTTTGAAAGGTATTACCATTGTGCTTAACCAGACCAGAGATACACGGTACCTCCCCACGACGGCCTGACACATGGTAATGGGCGGACTACTGTTCCCAGCCAGTCCATAACTATCCATGCTGCGTTCCCCTGCCACAGCATTCTGCACTACTCTTGATAGCTTCTCCTCTTTTGTTTCTCTCACACTGACCTTTCTCCAAAAGGATAGTTCTGTGTCCCCGGTCACAGAACACTGACCTACTCTCCTCCGCTTGACTGCTACTTCCTCCGTATTGACAGCAGCTTGATACGTCTCAGAGATGAAGATCTTTATCTAGGACTCCCTCCTAGCGGTTCCTCCATCCCTCCTCCGCGCTCCTGATTGTGGAGATGGGTTTTGGTACGTGTTAGTACCAGATCATGTTCCTCAGGATTGGCCCACCAAGAGGCAAGCATGCTAGGGTCTGGTATCAGATGTAGCGGGTAGGGATCAAGCAGATGGATAGTCAGTAAACAAGCCAAAGGTTGGTAACAAGAAGTAGCAGGATGGGATCAGATGGAAGCATAGTCGATGAACAAACCAAGCGTCAATAACGAGTGGTAGTGAAGATAAGGACAACAGCAGGTGTGCAAGGAGCAAGATATCAGCTGGAGAGAGCACAATAATCTGGCAAACAAGAAGTTCATGGGAGGAGAAAGGGTTCAAGGTTCACTAGAAGCAAGACCCAAAGCAAGGTAGCCCATAGAATCAGGCAGGGAGCTGTCCAGTATCCCTGGTGGCACAGCAAGAAGAGCCATAGCCAGATACCACAGAGGTCACAGGTTCAGAGCTATATCCTGACACATATATTTCCATGGGCTCTGGTGAGGTTCTTACTTCTAATAGTGTCTCTTGTGAAAACACCCTGTTATTTTACCTAGTGCTGACAAATTATGGATTCATGTTTCTCTCAAATCAGGTTTCCATGTTAAACGATACCAGATCAAAAAGAAATCTTAGCAATATTATACTTTTTGTAGTTTTTCCAATTCTGCTTACTGCTACAATTGGTTAGCAGTCTGTGTAATAACTAATAATCAGTAGATCCAGCTGAAATTATAGGCAAATCTCAACTTTTCTGTAAAAGTAAGCCTTTCCCTACCTACCCACACACATACATATTTTGAGCCTTTCTATTGGTCACTTAGGCCACCTATTACTTTAAATGACCAATAGTGAGGCTCAGAAATGGGCATACCAATATCTACTTTTGAAGTAAACATTGCAATTTGTATATAACTCAAGCTACCAACTCAAGTCTGTGGAACTTCTGACCATTATGGCATGCAAATCCCACTGTTGATAACTTTTTCTTATGCATTTTTTCATACAGTATGTTTGTCACAGGTTTAGTTTAATGTTGTTCACTTGTTTTTAATGCTGAAAGCCCCATGCTGGGAACGGCACTCAGCTGCTAGCACCAGGAATCAGTGTCATATAAAATACACCTTAGCTTTTACTCAGGGATGTGCGGGGTGTCCTAAATGACCGCTAGAGTGATGCTTTTTCTATATGGAGAGAAAGGTGGATCTCAGTTGCCATGTGAACAGATACATGAATGCTTTGGGTCTTTTGAAATGCAGACATCAAGTTAAATAGAAATCATTATGTTAATCTGTTATTAACATTTAATTATAAAGTGCCAATATGTTCTACAGCACTGCACTATGAAAACGGAATCGCACACAAACATGGAACAACAATTGAAGTTTCAGATGCCCAGGGTTGCAAGGGTTATAGTATACACATTAAGTATGAATAGAATGTTTACATCACAAGTGAACCTTTATAATGTTCTATGCAATTAGGATAATTGCTATATTTCTTCATTTGCTTGTGTAAATGCAATTACCTGTCTCCTTTTTCGCAGGTTGATCTTGATTTGTGGACATATAGCATTCTATGTCAACAAAAAAAATAGCTGTTGGGACCACCTTAAGGGGTTAGTTCAATCTAACAGAAGAAATATAAAGGTGAACCAACACAATTCTCGTCCCCGGTCCCCGCTGTATTTACCTGCGGGGATCCTGATTCCTGAGCTGTCCGGGCTCCAGTAGTCGATTCAACGATCTAGGGTTTTTGAATCCCCACTGTTCTCCCGATCCTCTGTTAATGCTTCCAAGACAGATGAGATAGCTTCTGATTGGTCAGGGATGTTCATATGTAATTGTCCAGAGTATATCCTCAAAATCCCAAAAACAAAAACCAAATGTATTACAATACCAGTTACTAGATTAGATGGCTGCTTTAGTTTTCTTTTTCAGGCTTTTCTCCTTTTATTTCTACTAGGTAATCCTACCAATAACATACTTCCTAGGGTGGCTACGCTTACTCAGTCCACTGTATCTATGGAGGGAGCCTTGGTTGAGACCCAGGCTGGATTACAAATAAGGCTGTCCACAAGGTTTAAGAGTGTGTCTATGGGAATGTTTGACCATTCTTCCAAAAGTTCATTGGTGAGGTCAGGCACTGATGTTGGACGAGAAGGTCTGGCTCGCAGACACCACTCTGATTCATCACAAAGCTGTTCTATCGGGATGAGGGCAGGACTCTGTGCAGGACAGTCAAATTCCTCCACCCCAAACATGCTCATTCATGTCTTTATGGACCTTGCTTTGTGCACTGGTCCAAATCATTTGGTGGAGGGGGGATTATGGTGTGGGGCTGTTTTTCAGGGTTTTGGTTTGACCCCTTAGATCCAGTGAAGGAACTCTTAAGGTGTTAGCATACCAAGACATTTTGGACAATTTCATGCTCCCAACTTTGTGGGAACAGTTTAGGGATGGCCCTTTCCTGTTCCAACCTGACTGTGCACCAGTGCACAAATCAAGGTTCATAAAGACACAGATGAGCAAGTTTGAGTTGGAGGAACTTGATTGACCTGCACAGAGTCCTGATTTCAACCCGATAGAACACCTTTAGGATGAATTAGATCAGAGACTGCGAGCCAGGCCTTCTTGTCCACATCAGTGCCTGACCTCACAAATGCACTTCTGGAAGAATGGTCAAACATTCCCATAGACACACTCCTAAACCTTGTTGTAGCAGTCTCCCCAACTTCCAAGGGCCTGATGGTGACCCCCAGAGCCAGGGAGAACTGACATTCTTGTTCAGGGTGCAGGTTACTAGGCATAGTGGGTGTGGTACAATATGAAAAGATTGGGCGCCAAAGAGAGAGAGTTTTATTTCTCTTAACAGGAACTTTGGGGAGAGAGGGTTTAGGGCACAGGACACCCTTAAGCAGATGCAACTGAAATTAAGGCAAACTCCGCAGACAAAAAAAACTAGGCAGACAGCAATGAGAAGAAGGGCCTTTAAGCTGAATGCGGCAATTTGTATCTTGTAGCAACCGCTGTCTCTTATAGCAACAAATTCTCTCACAGTATCCTACTGTAAATCTTCCAGTTCAACTCACAGTATCCCACGGTAGATCCTTAGATCCTTAAGCTCAGCTCGCTGTCTCTCTCACTAGACTTCTTGGACTCTCAGCCATCCGCTGGATTCACCGAGCTTCACTCAGAGCTAACTGCTGTACTTTATCTTCAAGATTTACTTACAGCTACCCACCATACTCCTTCAAGCTTTACTCACAGCTACCGGCTGCCTTCCTTGATGAGTCTCTATTGAAGCTTTCCCACCACTTCACTGTCCCCGCCTAGTGAAGCTTCTGCTATGGTACTCCTTCAGAACTTCATCCTTTCCCAACTTGCCATCGTCCCTTTGTGGCAACTGCTTCTCCTTTACCTCCGACAAGGATCAGGCTCCCCTCAGGCTGAGCCTCTAAAACATTTGGTTCCGCCCCAGGCTTTGGGCTTAACTTTGGCTGCTCCACCTTTGCGTAACCCCAAACTGCTGGATAGGCCTTAAGTGGACCTAGCAGCCAGCATGCCTCCTGGATAGGCCTCAGGCTTCAGGCCTAGCAACCAGGAGCTTCTTAACACACACCCACCCAGGCCGCAGCCTCGGGTGAGAAGAACCCTGATCACCTGTCTCCTCCTAATAAATAGACTATCCCAGCATACACAGTGGTTAAAGAAACTCCTACCCAGTACCCGAATCTATGGTAATCCATCATTCCAATGTCAAAAGCAACAGTGCAACCTATTGACAGAAGAGAAAAACTACCCCAAACTCAGACTTAGGACAGGAATCAGTGGATCAACCTACCAATTAGCCAGGCTAGTTACCACCTAGCACAATTAGATTTATTATCAGCCCTGTTTAGGACCAGGGTGTGAACAGCCTTCCCAGAAGAGTTGAAGCTGTTATAGCTGTAAAGGGTGATTCAATTCAATATTGAACTCTATGGACTAAGATTGGGATGCCATTAAAGTTTATGTGCGTGTAAAAGTAGGCATCCCAATCCTTTTGGTAACATAGTATATTTCTTCCTCTCTTTATCTTCATTACATGGTGGGTGGAGGGGCTTAGTAGAAGTATACCATTGTATGTTCTTTCCGTTCAGCTCACAGGAAGAAACAAAAACACCACAAATCTGGTAAGATCAACAGGTATTTTTTTATGCCTGAATCATGAAAATTATGCAGCCACCAAATCTAAGAATCTAGAATATATATATATATATTTTCTTAGTAATCCTTCAAAAACTGTTTTCACTTTAAGCAGCATGCATGTTTAGGCAGCTAAGAGCTCATAAATTCACACTAATTATAGCACCTCCAATTAAAATATTGCTGGCACAAGCACGATCGAGATCTGCGTGCTGCTGACAACATTAAGCCCAGGGTTTTTCTTAATGGTAATTTGGTGTATGACTGAAGGCTAGCAGCAGGAGCACTGCCAAGTTACACCATATTGTTCCCACAACACGTCTTGAATAACTTTTGCATCTCAGGCCTTTTTGTTTTGATGTTGATTTTATTTCATAGATAATACATATTTTTGCCTCTCGACACTTGTGGGGAAGAGCAAATCTGTATTTTGCTCAGCCATTGCTTAGAAATGACAGTGAAAAGATGAAGATGGGCCTAGGAATTATTTGCCATCAAAGCTAGAGACCTGCATAAGAAATAGGCTGCGATGGCAGAAAACGCTGCAGGCTTTGCTTTTGTTGGAGTGATTTTGAAGACCTAGCTAATACATTCAAAGACACACTGCCTTACCTTCAAAAAAAGAGTGACACTTTTCCTAGGTGGTGGAACTTTAATATCCCCCCACCTCCAGGTGGTCTAATAAAAAAAAAAAATATGTGAAAATGATTATGAAAACCGCTTGGCATGATGTGCATCTTGTACATTAAGGGCTAAAATTGACCCATTTATAGTCGTTCCTTAGTAATTTAAGATACATTAGTGAGTTCACGTGTTGAGCTGCAAGCTGAAAGAAATCTTTTAGTGCATTAAAGCAGTTACATGACATCGATACATATAATAGGGTAATTTGGGGTCACTGTCAACTCTCAAGAGCTGACTCAATGGGGGGAAATTGAACAAGGCCTTTCTGTTCATATTAACGGGTACTGTAGGATTGCTGCACTATTAACCCATTATTATATCATCATAGCTCTCGCAAAGGAAATTATTGGACTACACATAAAGGGTCTACTGAAAGTTATAAAACAAAAACTTGACAATCAGTGGTGGCTGACTACAATGCCAGTAAATTTACAGCTAATCACACATATCAGGTGACCAAGCTGGCATTATATTTTTTCGTTGTGATGACACAAGTGTATTAATTATCTTTAAATTGAGTCTGAATGTGTGCTCTTGCTTTCACTCTCAGAATGGACCTTGATTATCAGTCTTTAATTCTGGCTCTCTTGTAAGATAATCAGTGGTATTCATGCAGACTGCGTGGCTGAACAGCTTTCAAATACAGGCAAAACATAGAAGGGATTTGGCACAGATGAGACCTCTCCACTCCACAGTTCCAAATTGCTATTTTGAAAAATTGCCACCAAAAGTTGGGAATAGTTTTAACCCATAAGCAGATGGAAGAACTTTCTCAGTTAAAGTCATGACTAAATAGAGATATTATTAATGTTTAAATGTATATACTGTGTGTGTATATATATATATATATATATATATATATATATATACAGTATATATATATATATATATATACACATACACACGCACACACCACACAGTTAACTTTACAATAAGCCCTCACTAACCTCTCTAGGAGCAGGCACTGTGGAAAAAATTATCCTCAAGTTCACAGCAGAAGCACTTACACTGAAGTCCTGCAAGGCATTCTCTCGGCACCTAATCTTTCCTTGGTCCCCCTTTCCAGATAGCTTACTTTGAGTTTATGTTAGAGATTACAGACTAGAGGGTTAGAAAGCTACTGAGTCACTGCTGAAACGCCCAATGAGCTGAGCTGTGTCCAAAAGGGGGCAGAAACACAGGCAATGTCGTTTAAGGGTTCTCTTACCCACTTTAGTTCTTCCCAATATAAATCCAACATAACAGAGGGTTTCCAGCCTTCTGGTCACCAGTCTTGTATGAGATATTTCTAGGATCAGCCTCTCCAGCACAGATACAAATGGTGCTTCAGGTTAACAGCACCAAAATACAGTAGTTGTTGAATTACAGCCATTGAGTTTAGGTACCATCTCCAGCAACACTGCCTCAACTTTTCACTTGGCATCTATAGCTGGAGTGGCAGGGTACAAGACCCACAGGGGACCTAGAGAAATGCCAGACAGGGGCTAACATACTCCCTATCCACCGCTTTGCATTGCAGTCCATGCCAGAATATAAACCTTAAATGTAGGGCTTGTAAGGCTTTAGTCCATCCATCAGCATTTGTTTCCACACATTTTTTTTTTTTAAGAGTAAGGTTCTTTAAATTAGGTTTTCCTTTATGGGGGTTTCCAACGTCACATCAAATAACAGATTCTTTTCGCCTTCTTGGTCCACACAGATCCAAAGACTGTCTGAACTGAATACTAAATGCAACATTTATTTCTCTCAGGTGACGTCCTTGACAGAACCCCTGTCTTTGAGGCCAACAGACCAGAACACATACACACTCGTCTTGTGGGTCTGTACACATCTGTTGCTCCCAGCAGCACTCACGCTGTCTCCCAGATGGGAGGAGCCCTGGACCTCAATTACCTTACACACAAGACTCATGTACTGCTCCACAGTCCATGAGAACTGGATACCATGTAAAATCTAGAAGCCTCTGAGCTCCAGGACCCATACCAGAACTTACCAAGCTCTGAGAAAACAGCAATATAAAAACTCTGGAGCCCCTCACCCTGTGTGTGTTAGAATCCCAGGTTATACAATACTGTCCACAACTTCCCAACCAGTCCCACATCTGGTCTGGGGCTCCCTGCATGCCAATCTGTGTTCAGACTGCCTCATACTCACACTTTCTCACTATACTGACCTTTCAAGACCATTGAGCTATCAAGCCCTCTGAGTGTCACCTTATCTTTTAAATGATAAACAAACTTACAACCTATGCTTTACCATTTTTTTCACAGATATGTGTGCAATGGCAACCATTGGATTGTATATATACTGTATACACACACACGTACGTGATCTGATTCTGTTTGATGAACAGATGAATGAAGGACTGAAGAGTGTCAAAAAGTCAAGTAGATGTGTATAAAAGTGTTAGTCTGTCTCAGACAAGGTATTCAAGCAGTTTGGATGCATATGGGAGAATAGTAGAGAAGGGTCAAGAGGCAGTTTTTTCATTATTGGAAGCATGATTACACATTTAAAGGCTAAAGGGTAGGCACTTGTGTCGTGGAAGAGGTTGACCCGTTCAGTTGACCCTTGGGTCAGAACAGAACAATGGCCATTGAATTATCTTCTAGTGGTGATTGGATTCAGCAGACGAGTAGTGTGTGTATCTTTGTGTGTGTGTGTGGGGGGGTGGAGATAGCAGGAGAGGGGTGCATTATTCTACAGTTGAAGGGTAGAAGAACCCTGGAAATAAAGTTACAAGTAGATGGATTCAGAGTGGAGGTTGTTTTGCGCTTTGAGATGGCGTGTTATATTGTTTTAGTTTGTGAACAAATCTTGGACAGTGACTGTAATGATTGGGCTTGGAAAATAGAATAGGTAGAGCATTAAATGTGGCTGGGTGGCAGCATGAATAGGAGGCTTGAGAAGATTTTAGTGTAAATAGATTTTTTTTTTTTTAAATCAAAGCTAAAATTATAGGGTTTTTTATTTATTTTATTAAAAATATTAGAAGGCTTATTATAGGCAGGGGTTTGTGTTTGGTGAATCTTTGAACCAGAAAGGGGTTTACCCCAATAGAAAGAAAGAAGCACTTAGTAACAAAAAGATACCAGAAAAAGAGGAATACACAGAAGTGGCTTTTCCAGCTTTCAAAAGGTAATAACAGGCATCTTGTTTTGCTTTCTTTTGGGCAAGCCTTTATACTAAAGCAGTATTAAAGTAGAACTATAGGCATGTTTTTCTTTTATTTTGGATAAAGTAAGGGAGTGTTATAACCTCTGTCAGTTTTTTTTTCCCCCACCATATGTGTCCCATTGCGGAGATTTTCCTTCACTTTCTGTTTCATAGCCAAAAAAAGAGTGAGAGAAAATCCCCGCAAATTAATGGAATTTCTTGGGGACCCCCAGGTCACCCATTTGAAGATTTCCCCTCTTTTATTTTTCTGGGGATAACCCAAAAAGTTGTGATTTTCTTTAACTTTCACTTTCAATGTCAATGGTAAACAGGACATATAGAGAGGGTGAATCTCCTTAACGGGGGCACAGACAGCAATAAAAACTGAGAAACACAATAATCTCCGCCCTATCCAAAACGAAAAAAAAAAAATGTTGTCCTTAGTTATACTTTAAACCCAAACGCTTATTTTACTTATTATATTGCAGCATACCAGTTCTTAGATGTGATGGCTGCATCAGTTTCCTTTTTTAGGCACTTTCTTCCATTTGCACCTAGTAATCCAGCCTGTTTTTCACTGCACAAACTCTCCAGCAGACTTTATCAGTTTATATGAATGAGACAGGCCACTTAACCACTTCAGCCCCGGAAGATTAGGCTGCTCAATGACCAGAGCACTTTTTACAATTTGGCACTGCGCTGCTTTAACTGGTAATTGCGCGGTCACACAATGTTGAACCCAAACAAAATTTCTTTTTTTTCTCACAAATAGAGCTCTCTTTTGATCGCATTTGATTGCCTCTGCGATTTAAATTTTTTGCGATATAAACGGAAAAAGACCGGAAATTTTGAAAAAAATGATATCTTCTACTTTTTGTTATAAGAAAAATCCAATAAACTCAATTTTAGTCATACATTTAAGCCAAAATGTATTCAGCCACATGTCTTTGGTAAAAAAAAAGTCAATAAGCGTATATTTATTTGAAAGTTATAGCGTCTACAACTGCCAAACATGGTGCATTTTCTAGAATTTACGCAGCTTTTAGTTAATGACTGCCTATCTCATTTCGTAGCCTCCCTGGCGGTTTTCCCGAGTGTGACTCGGGGTTAAAAATCAGGACCATTAGCGGTAACCCCCGAGCCACACTCGGGATTACATCGCAGGATCCTGGTGTGTCTTTACTTACCTTGTCCCCGGGATCCTGCGATGTCCCCCCACTGTGTCTGCGAGCTCCGTCCTCCTCTGAAGCCTCTCCGTGCCAGGCTCCGTTCCCTGCGAGCGTTGCGACGCACGGGGGCAGAGCCTGGCGGCAAATAAAAAAAAAATGTCAAAATCGTAACACATACAGTACTGTAATCTTACAGATTACAGTACTGTATGAAATCATTTCACATCCCTTTTGTCCCCAGTGCTTTGGCCCATGCCCTGCATGCAGTTTTATGTGATATATACTGTTCTTTCTGCCTGGAAACTGGAGATTGTCCATAGCAACCAAAAAGTGTCCCTTTACATCAAAAGTGGCTTTAGATCATCTAGAAAACAGCGATAGTAAATTAGAACACTTGCAGAATTGAGCGATAGTGAATCGTGGGGAAATTTATTTTATTACTATTTATTTTTATTTTTTTTAATTATTTATTTTTATTTATTATATTATAATTTATGTTTTTGTGTCTCAAACTTTATCATACCCGGGATATCTACTAGACTCTTGTTTGGACAGATTTAAGTGTGTTATTGTTAAGAATTACAGCCCTACAATATAAAACGCCAAATTTCCATGCAAAATAATTGTACCGCTTTCAGCACCTAAAATCCGAAATAATCATACCGCCAGGGAGGTTAAGGTGCTAAAATGGCAGGGTGGTACAACCCCCCCCCCCCCAATGACCCCATTTTGGAAAGTAGACACCCCAAGGAAATTGCTGAGAGGCTTGTTGAGCCCATTGAATATTTTATTTTTTTTGTCACAAGTAATTGAAAAATGACAAAAAAAATACACAAAATTGTCACTAAATGATATATTGCTCACACATGCCATGGTTATATGTGGAAATACACCCCAAAATACATTCGGCTGCTTCTCCTGAGTATGGAGATACCACATATGTGAGACTTTTTGGGAGCCTAGGACCCCGAAAACCAATCACCGCCTTCAGGATTTCTAAGGGCGTAAATTTTTTATTTCAATCCTCACTGCCTATCACATAAAATGCCCAGATAGCACAAAACCCCCCCAAATTACCCCATTTTGGAAATTAGACACCCCAAGTTATTTGCTGAGAGGTATGTTGAGTCCATGGAATAATTGATATTTTTCCACAAGTTGCAGGAAAAACTGATGGCATCCCCTGATGAAGTCACGTGACCATGACGCAACATGTAGGGACAGAAAGGCACCTGTATTGACGGTGGCAAACAAGCTCGCCCCTCGTGGAGTTCTAGGCATTATCCTATGATTGTATGTGAGTACCCTCGTTGTTATTAATAAAAGCTATGTTTATTTAAAATACTACACAGTCTGGACACCCTCTCTTTTCTGATATCTCCCTTGCATCCACTGAGAGACAAAGACATTTCTAGATCTACAGAGGCCCAGCACTATGGTAGAAGGAAGAAGTGAATCTTACAAATTTGTATACACGTGAGGTTACCTTATTACAGCAAGGTAAGAGGCCATTGCAACCAGTATGTGTTTTTGCACAAAGAAGAGTTTACTATTCCTTGGCACCTTGTGTTTGCACCTTGACGTCCTTTGCACACAGAAGAAAGGACTGTATTGCCGTTTTGCACTAATTTATTTGCACTCTGCTCTGAAAGACTGTTTGCTGGTTTTTGCACAGTTCATTTTGCATTTTGCACATTTATATTTGCACTCATCGTATTTACAGAAGAAATATTCTAGTGTTTCAACATCATTTATTTTGCACTTTGAAATCAGTCACTTTACAACCCATTGTGGATATTGTTTACACTATTGATCTATTTTTGTTCATTTATGTTTTCACATTATCTATTTTGCACTTTGCACTTTGTTATCTGTCACTTTACCACACACTGTGGTTATTATTTACACTGTTGATTTATTTGTACTGCTACCTTTAGCAGTATTTTTTCTCTGATTACTTGCTTCTCTTTTAAACAGTGCAGCACTAATCCCCATTTGTTTTAAAAATGCCATAAAACTATCCCCTATTTTGTATAACTTTTGCGCAAACCAATCAATACAGGCATACCCCAGTTTTAAGTACACAATGGGGTTTATTTACTAAAGCTGGGAAGTGTAAAATCAGGCTCACTTCTGCATAGAAACCAATGAGCTTCAAACCCCAGCTTGTTCAATTAAGCTTTGGTAATAAAACCTGGAAACTCATTGGCTTCTCTGCAGAAGTGAGCCTGATTTTGCACTTTCCAGCTTTAGTAAATAAACCCCATTGTGTATTTAAAAGTGGGGTATGCCTGTATACGCTTATTGCGATTTTTTTTTTTACCAAAAATATGTAGAAGAATACATATCAGCCTAAACTGAGGAAAAAAATATTTTTTATATATATTTTGGGGGATATTTATTATAGCAAAAAGTAAAAAAAAATGTGTTTTTTTCAAAATTGTTGCTCTTTTTTTGTTTATAGCACAAAAAATAAAAACTGCATACGTGATCAAATACCACCAAAAGAAAGCTCTATTTGTGGGAAAAAAAGGACGTCAATTTTGTTTGGGTGCAAAGTCGCATGACCGCGCAATTGTCAGTTAAAGCGACGCAGTGCCGAATCGCACAAAGTGCTCTGGTCAGGAAGGGGGTAAAATCTTCCGGGGATGAAGCGGTTAAATTATATAATTTTTATAAAAGAAGAATTTTTTCCTCTTTTACCATATAAATTTACAAAGGATCTGCAATCTTTAAGCAGATGGACATGGAAGACATTTGTTTGCTAAAACACACTGTGCCATAATTTTTTTTTTAATTAGACTTTTTTTTGTAACTTTTTCTATGATTTCTTGCATCTTAGTCCCGGATTTGAAAAAAAAAATAAATAGAAAATTGTGTTTCAAATGACATTAACAATTTAAAGATATCAGATTTTAGAAATAAATTGGGTTTGTGTATAATTTAGGTTAATTTGCATATTACAGAGACTCTTCCAAACAACAGAAAGTGGACATGTTGCTAAATGTTTCCACTGGTCCATACAAAATGCAGCAGACTACTGTAATGTGTGCACTACACAAATCAACCAGCTAATGTGGAATTGCTTATTTTGCATGAGCTGGGATTATAAGTATGCCTTCTTGACAAGAAGGCACTTATGTGCATATCATATTATATTTCAGTGTACATCATTTTAGTGCTGATCTAAATTCTCAGTGTTTATCTAAAGAGAAGTCGAGAGCTCTCATGTCATTAGAGAGCCATCATTCTAACAAATATATTTCTGACCAATTTATGCACTATATCCCTGATTCATCAAGCCAAGATCTGACCGACGAGGTCAACACCACTTACCATATCTCTGCAAATAACGCAATCACGCCTTGGTGAATCATCCATTTGTTGCATTAAGTCACAACATCTCACCTCTTCTAGGTAGCGCAACTCTCTAGTAGACTTTAGTAAATAATAGCCCAGATGTCAAGTAATAAAACCATAAATCAATGTGGTTTGAAGACCCGAAGCCTCAAATTGCATTTTACTTGCAAAGCATAACACTGAACATATATGAAAGTAACTGGGGTTGACCCCATGTCAAAAAGCCTTCTTATGTAGTGATTGTATTCACTTGGTAAGTGGATACAAAAAATAGAAAATAGGTTATTTAAAAAAAAAAATTGATTTAGGAATACAGTAAAGATTTTCAGGTATTGCGTGAGCCATTGTTAGATTCTACACTAGCTTAGCGTACACAGCACAGGGAGAGGCAGCACAAGGTGTACAAGTGAATTTGAGAGATGACATCACTAAGGGAGCAAGGGAGGAGGTGGAATCCTTATGGGTAGAGCTCCAAAGGGATGAAGCTAAGGGGAAAATAACACTGGGAGTATGCTATAGGCCCCCTAACCTGAGGGAGGAAGGGGAGACAGATCTCCTATCACAATTTGGATTAGCAGCAAGGATGGGAAGTGTTATCATAATGGGGGATTTTAACTATCCAGACATAGACTAGGCGGAGGAAACCGCGCATTCATCTAAGGCTCGCCAGTTCCTAAACGTCTTGCAGGACAATTTTATAGGTCAGATGGTAGATGCACCAACTAGAAATAAAGTGTTACTGGATCTACTTGTAGCACTAACTCACGGTGGAGCTGCTGGTTTAAGCGGGTCTGTTACCTTCACTTTGCTTCCCTCTGTTTCACCGGCACCGGGTCTAGGGGTTCCTTTGAGCTTACTGCTGGACGACACACGCACCAACACCGGAGTACGTTTTCAATGCTTTATTAAACAGTCAAACTTTAGGAAGTAGCAGGAAAGAGGTGGAAAAGGAAACTTTCAGGAGAAACTCAAATATCTTCTTCTAATATCTTAGCAACAAATGTCCCGATAGATTTCAGATAATTGGATGGAATGCGCTCCCCATGTGGGACACACTCTTTGCTCATCTGGATAGGCCTCTCTCACTGGTCTAGCAGCCAGTACGCAGCACGAATCTAAAGTCTCTGCCACAGACTTACTTGGGGGGGTAAATCTGCACGATCCTCTGCCACAGGATGTATAAGATCTTCTGCAGTGAACAGTCAGTCACAGTGCCTGAACCTTTAAGCCGAACCGGCGACACTATGCTGTATAATTACTTCTTTTGGATACGTCCTGCAACCGAGTCACCAGGCCCCTCTATAGACCAGCACGCCGCGTGATCTCTCCAAGACAGGTCCTCCCCTGGGATCTCCTCGGCTGTCCAGCTTCGTCACACAGGACCAACAGCTCAGGACCATTCCTCGGCCGTGGTGGTAGGCTCCAGACAAGCCTCTGGACCCACCCCTGCGCGGCAGCATCGTGGGCCTCCCGATTGGAGGACCACGAGGTAGCTCCTTAATGCATACCTGTCGGCCAGGAGGGCCAGCAGGTGGCTGTAAAACAACACTAAAACATGGCGTCTGTCCCATAAATACCCCCTTCCCAGAATGCAACTCGGAGGACCACCTCCACCGAGTTTGTCTCCGAGACAGAGGAGCATCTATACACTTCTAACGTTGCCTTTCCAACACTGACTAGTGGTAACAGCGACACCCACCGGTCAGCACGGAAGCACACACAACGTCAGCCAAGCTGGAACAGAGGCGAACTTTTAATCTTCCTAACACCCAATTTACTAAATTTACCTAATCTGCGGTAGATTGTAAATCTACCAGCGCTACATACTGATTATCAACAATACAGACCTGATCACGGATGTGCAAATACGGGGCAATTTAGGTAATGGCGATCACAGGTCAATTGGCTTCAGTATAAATCACACAAATAGGAAATACAAGGGGAATACAAAGGCACTGAATTTCAAAAGAGTCAACTTCCCTAAACTACGAGCCATGCTAGAAGGCATAAATTAGGATAAAATCTTAGGAACAAACAACACGAAGGAGAGATGGGTTTGCTTTAAGTGCATATTAAATAAGGGCATTAGCCAATGCATCCCATTGGGTAATAAATTTATAAGAGCGAACAAAAGTCCTGGATGGCTTAACTCCAATGTAAAAATGCATATAAAAGCAAAGAAGAAGGCCTTCAAAAAATGCAAGGTTGAGGGATCATCATCAGCATTCAGACTTTATAAAGAATGCAACAAGAAATGTAAGGGTGCAATAAGGATGGCTAAGATAGAACATGAAAGACACACAGTGGAGGAGAGCAAAAAAAATCCCAAGAAATTCTTTAAGTATGTAAACAGTAAAAAAGGGAGGACAGACCATATTGGCCCCATAAAGAATGAGGAAGGACATCTGTTTACAAAGGATGGGGAGATGGCGAAGGTATTGAATTTATTCTTCTCCTCAGTCTTCACAAGGGAATCGGGGGGCTTCAGTAACCAACACTGCAGTGTTTATCCTCATAACACATCACAGGAAGCACCTCCATGGTTAACAGAGGACAGAATTTAAATTAGACTTGGGAAAGTGCATATTAAATAAGGGCATTAGCCAATGCATCCCATTGGATAATACATTTAAAAGAGCGAACAAAAGTCCTGGATGGCTTAACTCCAATGTAAAAATGCATATAAAAGCAAAGAAGAAGGCCTTCAAAAAATGCAAGGTTGAGAGATCATCATCAGCATTCAGACTTTATAAAGAATGCAACAAGAAATGTAAGGGTGCAATAAGGATGGCTAAGATAGAACATGAAAGACACACAGCGGAGGAGAGCAAAAAAAATCCCAAGAAATTCTTTAAATATGTAAACAGTAAAAAAGGGAGGACAGACCATATTGGCCCCATAAAGAATGAGGAAGGACATCTGGTTACAAAAGATGAGGAGATGGCGAAGGTATTGAATTTATTCTTCTCCTCAGTCTTCACAAGGGAATCGGGGGGCTTCAGTAACCAACACTGCAGTGTTTATCTTCATGACACATCACAGGAAGCACCTCCATGGTTAACAGAGGACAGAATTTAAATTAGACTTGGGAAATTTAACATTAATAAATCACCAGGACCAGATGGCTTTCACCCGAGGGTACTTAGGGAACTCAGCCAAGTAATTGCAAGACCATTGTTCCTAATTTTTACTGACAGTCTACTGACTGGAATGGTACCAGCTGATTGGAAGAAAAGTTAATGTAGCACCAATATTTAAAAAGGGCCCAAAATACATCCCTGGGAATTACAGACCAGTTAGCCTAACATCAATAGTATGTAAACTCTTGGAGGGGATGATAAGGGATTATATACAAGATTTGAGTAATGAGAACGATATCATTAGCAGTAATCAGCATGGATTCATGAAGAATTGTTCTTTCCAAACCAATCTATTCACCTTCTATGAGGAGGTGAGTTGCCATCTAGATAAAGGAAGGCCCGTGGACGTGGTGTATCTGGATTTTGCAAAAGCATTTGACACAGTTCCCCATAAACGTTTACTGTACAAAATAAGGTCCATTGGCATGGACCATAGGGTGAGTTCCGTATATACTCGAGTATAAGTCGAGATTTTCAGCCTTTTTTTTTAGGCTGAAAGTGCCCCCTCGACTTATACTCGAGTCACCGCCGTCTGCCTACATGATCAGCGTGTCATGCAGGCTGACGGCGGCCAGCGTGTGATAATAAAGTTCGGAGGCTATTCCAGCTTTCAAAAGCCGCGCCTCCTCATCTGTGATAGGCTGAACACTCCATTTCCCAGCAGTCAGTGTACAGCCTATCACGGACATTCTCTCATCCTCGTCCGTGGTATGAAAATGAGAGAATGTCCGTGATAGGCTGACCGCTGACTGCTGAGTGTTCTGCCTATCACAGACGAGGAGCGGCTTTTGAACAGTGGAATGGCCGCCAAATTTTATTATCACACGCTGATCGGAGGATGGAGATCGCCACAGGGAGGATGGAGATTGCCACACGGAGGTTGCACAGGACACAGGTAGGCTGCACAGGGACACAGAACACAGGACACATGACACATACACATGTACAGGACACATGCACATACACATGGACACAGGACACATGACACATACACATGTGCAGGAGACATGCACATACACAGGACACATGCACATACACAGGGACACAGGAACACAGGACACATGCATATGTACAGGACACATACACATGACACAGGCTCACAGGACACATGCACATGACACAGGGACACATGCACACGTACTGGACACAGGGACACAGGACACATGCACATGTACAGGACACAGGACACATGCACAGGATACAGGTAGGCTGCACAGGACACAGGGAGGCATGCAGCTGCAGATGGGCATTGTTGACCCTCTTTTTCCACTTACAGTAGCTGCTGCATTTCACACCCTCGTCTTATACTCGGGTCAATAAGTTTTTCCCAGTTTTTTGTGGTATATTAGGGGCCTCGACTTATACTCGGGTCGACTTATACTCGAGTATATATGGTACATGGATTGAAAACTGGCTACAAGGGCTACAAGGGTGAGTTCAGAAGGTGGTGATAAATGGGGAATACTCGGAATGGTCAGGGGTGGGTAGTGGGGTCCCCCAGGGTTCTGTGCTGGGACCAATCCTATTTAATTTGTTCATAAACGACCTGGAGGATGGGGTGAACAGTTCAATCTCTGTATTTGCGGACGATACTAAGCTAAGCAGGGCAATAACTTCTCCGCAGGATGTGGAAACCTTGCAAAAAGATCTGAACAAATTAATGGGGTGGGCAACTACATGGCAAATGAGGTTCAATGTTGAAAAATGTAAAATAATGCATTTGGGTGGCAAAAATATGAATGCAATCTATACATTGGGGGGAGAACCTCTGGGGGAATCTAGGATGGAAAAGGACCTGGGGGTCCTAGTAGATGATAGGCTAACAAAGCAAACAGAATATTGGCATGCATTAAAAAGGGGATCAACTCCAGAGTTAAAACGATAATTCTCTGCTCTACAAGACTCTGATCCGGCCGCACCTAGAGCATGCTGTCCACAAGGTTTAGGAGTGTGTCTATCGGAATGTTTGAGCATTCTTCCAGAAGTGCATTTGTTAGGTCAGGCACTGATGTTGGACGAGAAGGTCTGGTTTGCATTCTCCACTCTAATTCATCCCAAAGGAGTTCTATTGGGTTGAGGTCAGGATTCTGTGCAGGCCAGTCAAGTTCCTCCACCCCAAACCCACTCATCCATGTCTTTTTTGGACCTTTAGGATGAATTAGAGTGGAGATTCAAATGTCTCTTCTCCAGAGAGAATAAGTTCAGTGCTCGCAATCTTTCCTCATAACTAAGATCCTCCAGACCCTTTATTAGCTTTGTTACCCTTCTTTGTACTCGCTCCATTTCCAGTATATCCTTCCTGAGGACTGGTGCCCAGAACTGGACAACACACTCAGGCGCGGTTTCAGTCATTCAGGATTATAGTCCATTCTTACATACTCAATTTTCGGCTGTCCTTTCTTGTTTCACCTGCAAAAAAGGCCACTTTTTTCCTCAATCGTTGCAAGCTTTTCTCCAGCAGCACACAATCTGGCCACTTATCATTTCCAGTGGCACACAATCCAGCCACCTTTTACTGCTTGGAGAGTCAGCCCTAGTGGGCTTATCTAGGGCTAATTCTCAAATAAACTTTGGTCAGTGTACGACTTCTCTGCGCCTCATTTCCCACATCCCAAGTTTGATGGCTGGCGGGCGGGAAGTAGTTAAGCAGACCACTCACCTGTGGTCTTTGTCGGTTCCAGTGTGCGATACCTTCCCTTCCATTGCCCTTTTCAGGGCACTTCTCAGCACAGTTCTCCCCACAAGCATCTATTACTTATCTTGGTTATACCCCCAGTTAAAGGGCTTTGACTATATATATATATATATATATATATATGTGTGTATATATATATATATATATATATATATATATATATATATATATATATATATATATATATATATATATATAGTATATATATATATATATATATATATATATATATATATATATATATATATATATATATATATATATATATATATAGGAAGGCCAGTATGGTGGCCTGAATTTATGGGAGGAGCCCGGGGGGTATTTAAGCAGCCCGCTCACCTGTGGTGCTTGTCGGTTTCCTGTGCGCGATATACGTCACTAGGCCGACAATTCGAATACCAGCGTCCGCAAGTTCTTGTCTCGCAAATTCCCGCATTCCCAATTTCGCGCTCGAGAGTTTAGAAGTCGTGTTACCGCTTCGTAGTTTCGTACCACGCGTCTGGCTCGGCTGTCGCAGGTAGGGTCTCGGCTGACGTTTGTTTTTCACGCATTGTTAGATATCATGTCACTAAACCGTGATATCAAACTTACGAAACGCTCGCACATTTCACAACGGAACCACAGTGCATACCACTCGCACCGTTGCTCGTTATTAATAAACCACAGCGACATAGACGTCGCTTCATTCAGGCATGTCTAACAAATGGTTACAATGCGTCAGTAGACAATCGTTGTGATTCGCAAATTCGCAATTTTCTTATCGACTTATGTCAGTCCGATACCAAGTCGTTTCTCATTTCGGAAACATTTCTAAACATTTCAAACATTTTCAAACCATTTCGAATCATTTCATTCATTTCAGTCACGTACCGCGCTCCAAACCGAATCCAGTCGCATCTATAGATGCACCGATTCGCCTCGGTGTGCCCCAGTTGTTTTCTGCCTCATTTCAGTGCATGCTCCAGAGTCCCATTCGTTGTCAGTCGCTCGTCACGACTCACCGATTCGTACCTCTGTCATGACCATCATTGCACTGTCACGTATCACGCCCCAATACGAATGCAGTCGCATTAGATGCACCGATTCATCTCGGCGTGCCCCTGGAATTTACCACATTTCAGTACATGCTCCAGGGTCTTATTCGTAGTCAGCCGCAACAGCGGCATGATCGATTTGCGCCTCTGTCATGGCAAACAAACTGTTACACCTGCACTTACCGCGCTCCAGTTCGAATCCAGTCGCATCTATGATGCACCGATTCGTTACGGCGTGCCCCAGGGCTTGGCCTCATTTCAGGACATGCTCCAGAGTCCGGATCGTAGTTAGTCGCAGACAGCGGGCGACCGATCCGCATCTCTGTCATGGGAATTATTACCATTCATTTCACTCCCACATCGCATCACCGTTTCGAAACCAGTCGCATCCGAGATGCACCGAATCGTCACGGAATACCCCAGTTGTTTCGGCTGTATCCATACCTATACCAGAGCTCGGTTCGTTGCTAGTCGCAAAATGTGGCAAAACCAATTCGAGCCTCGGTCAAGGTAAAACATTTCTGTCATTTCGTTGTTTTATACTGCGCTCCGATTCGAATCCACATGCATCCAAAGATGCACCGATTCGTTCCGGTGTGCACCAATGTTTCTGTTGCCTCATTTCAGTACATGCTCCAGAGCCTAGTTCGTGGTCAGTCGCGGCATGACCGAGCCGGAGCTCCGTCATGGTAAGAGATTTCATCCATTTCATGATCAAGGCAAACATTTCAAATCATTTCGTTTTCACTATATCACAACCGGCAGGCCCCAGTTGGCTTGGCCTCATTGGCGCAGTCGTGGCACACCGATTCGTGCCTCTATCATGGCATAGACATTTCACCCATTCTATTTAATTTCATGCATCTGTCCCTTAAACACATTTCAAGTCACTTTTCAAGTCAGGTAGTCAAACCCTTCACCGGTTGTCATCTGTCATTTCCTCCAGGTCAGTCAAAGTTCAAAAAAAAAAAAAAAAAAAAAAAAAGCCACACCCCGTCTTCCTTCGAAGTTCAGTCATGGTCCCAATTCATTGGTTAAAACCTGCGCCTCACTACTATTCCCTCTTATAGTCGCACAATCCGATTTATGTTGGTATCATTTCATACACCTTACAAACTGATTCGTATCAGGATTCATTGTATACAACATACAAAGATTCGTATCGGTTTAATTTCATACACGCTACAGCTTTGATTCAAATCTAGTTGCGTCGGTGGCACATCGATTCACATCGGATCCAGATTCATACTCTTTACGATCCAATTTTACATTGGATTAATTTTCATACACTCTACAATCGGTTCTTATCAGAATGGTTTCATATGACCGATTCATATCAGATTCATTCATACACCTTACAACCAGTTCATATCGAACTAAATTTCATACACAAAAAAAAAAAAAAGCACAACGTCTTGCTCCAAGCATAAACTTCTTTCATTGGTTGCAAGCACATGTCGAAACATAACTTCTTGCAATCATGGCAAGCACACACCCAAGCACAATTTCTAGCAATCATTTCAAACACGCAACCAATCATAAACTTTTCGCAAACATTGTGGGCAGGCATTCAAGCATAACTTCTTGCAATCGTTGCAAGTACGCATCCAATTACAACTTCTTGCAATCGTTGCAAGTACGCATCCAATTACAGCTTCTTGCAATCTTTGCATGCACACATCCAAGCATAACTCTTGCAGTCTTTGCAAGCACGTGCAGTAACACGTACTTTTCACAGTCACCACAAACACATCTTCAGCGACATAAACCCCTTGCAACCGTTGCAAGCACACATTTAAGCACAACTCTTATCATTACACGCATCTTAGCATAACTTCTGGCAAACATTTGCAAGTAGGGATGAGCTTCGTGTTCGAGTCGAACCCATGTTCGACTCGAACATCGGCTGTTCGATCGTTCGCCGAATTGCGAACGTTATGGGCCGTTCGCGCTAAATTCGTGTGGCGCGTCACGGCCCATAATTCACTGCGGCATCGCAGTGCATTGCTGGCTGATGATTGGCCAAGCATGCACTATGACCCGCATGCTTGGCCAATCACAGCGCCGTCAGTAGAGAGAGCTGTAATTGGCCAAAGCCAGGGTGGCTTTGGCCAATTATGGCTCAGGGGATTTAGTACACACCCCACACTATATAAGGCCGCCTGCACGGCGGCCCTGTGTAGTGTGTGTTCCGGTGTGCTGAGAGATAGAGAGAGAGAGAGACAGTGTCATTTGATTTGAGTTAGATAGATTAGGCAGAACAGTCAGTCAGTTAGCTGCACTTACAGTGTATTGTGTATATATATGCATCCCAGGTGTTGCATATATATATATACACTGTATTCAGTTTAGCTAGATCCGTTCCTGTTATCTTCTATCTAGACTATTTACATTTAGTGCAGTGCGTCCTGCTCACAGTGTTCAGCTAGATCCGTTCCTGCTATTTACATTTAGTGCAGTGCGTCCTGCTCACAGTGTTCAGCTAGATCCGTTCCTGTTATCTTCTAGACTATTTACATTTAGTGCAGTGCGTCCTGCTCACAGTGTTCAGCTAGATCCGTTCCTGCAATTTACATTTAGTGCAGTGCGTCCTGCTCACAGTGTTCAGCTAGATCCGTTCCTGCTATTTACATTTAGTGCAGTGCGTCCTGCTCACAGTGTTCAGCTAGATCCGTTCCTGCTATTTACATTTAGTGCAGTGCGTCCTGCTCACAGTGTTCAGCTAGATCCGTTCCTGCTATTTACATTTAGTGCAGTGCGTCCTGCTCACAGTGTTCAGCTAGATCCGTTCCTGTTATCTTCTAGACTATTTACATTTAGTGCAGTGCGTCCTGCTCACAGTGTTCAGCTAGATCCGTTCCTGCAATTTACATTTAGTGCAGTGCGTCCTGCTCACAGTGTTCAGCTAGATCCGTTCCTGCTATTTACATTTAGTGCAGTGCGTCCTGCTCACAGTGTTCAGCTAGATCCGTTCCTGCTATTTACATTTAGTGCAGTGCGTCCTGCTCACAGTGTTCAGCTAGATCCGTTCCTGCTATTTACATTTAGTGCAGTGCGTCCTGCTCACAGTGTTCAGCTAGATCCGTTCCTGTTATCTTCTAGACTATTTACATTTAGTGCAGTGCGTCCTGCTCACAGTGTTCAGCTAGATCCGTTCCTGCAATTTACATTTAGTGCAGTGCGTCCTGCTCACAGTGTTCAGCTAGATCCGTTCCTGCTATTTACATTTAGTGCAGTGCGTCCTGCTCACAGTGTTCAGCTAGATCCGTTCCTGCTATTTACATTTAGTGCAGTGCGTCCTGCTCACAGTGTTCAGCTAGATCCGTTCCTGCTATTTACATTTAGTGCAGTGCGTCCTGCTCACAGTGTTCAGCTAGATCCGTTCCTGCTATTTACATTTAGTGCAGTGCGTCCTGCTCACAGTGTTCAGCTAGATCCGTTCCTGTTAAATTCCTACTGACCGGCAGGCTTGTCTGGTTACAGTATATAAAGCTACCTGAAGAAAATTACAGGTGTTCTATTTGATCCTATTAGTACCACGGTCAGGCAGCTAGACTATTTACATTTAGTACAGTGCGTCCTGCTCACAGTGTTCAGCTAGATCCGTTCCTGTTATCTTCCTACTGACAGGCAGGCTTGTCTGGTTACAGTATATAAAGCTACCTGAAGAAAATTACAGGTGTTCTATTTGATCCTATTAGTACCACGGTCAGGCAGCTAGACTATTTACATTTAGTACAGTGCGTCCTGCTCACAGTGTACAGCTAGATCTGTTCCTGTTATCTTCCTACTGACAGGCAGGCTTGTCTGGTTACAGTATATAAAGCTACCTGAAGAAAATTACAGGTGTTCTATTTGATCCTATTAGTACCACGGTCAGGCAGCTAGACTATTTACATTTAGTACAGTGCGTCCTGCTCACAGTGTTCAGCTAGATCCGTTCCTGTTATCTTCCTACTGACAGGCAGGCTTGTCTGGTTACAGTATATAAAGCTACTTGAAGAAAATTACAGGTGTTCTATCCCAGCTTAGTGCAGCTACAGGCCATTAGTATGTCTGGAAGGCCAAGAAGGAGAGGCAGACAGTCACAAGCCAATAAGAGAGGGCAAGCAGGCTCTGTGTCTAGTGCTGGTCGTGGAGACGGTGCATCCTCATCAGCACGTGGCCATGGGACACGCTTGGCCTTTTTTTCGGCAGCTGGCCATGTTGAGCCGCAACATGCGGAAGACTTGGTCGAGTGGATGACCAAGCCGTCCTCATCCTCCTCATCCTCTCTCACCCATGCCCAGGGTGCTTTGTCTGGCAAAGCAGCGGCCTCTTCCCTCAGCTCAATGTCATCAGTGACTCCTTCCCTAGCTCCACCATGTCCTCATGAGGATTCCCTCGAACTGTTTGACCACAGTGTTGGGTACATGCTCCAGGAGGATGCCCAGCGTTTGGAAGGCTCTGATGACGATACTGAGCTCGATGAAGGCAGTAACATGAGCGCGGACAGAGGGGGTGCCCAAGAAGGACAGCAATCTGGCAGTCATGCTCCCCCTGCTGCAGCATACTGCCAGGTTTGCTCCAGTGATGAGGAGGGAGGGGATGATGAGGTCACTGACTCAACGTGGGTGCCTGATAGGAGAGAGGAGGAGGAGGAGGAGGAGGAGGAGGAGGAGGCGGCAGCACATCACCAACGAGGCAGGATGCCCTCCAGGGGCCAGCCTAAGGGCAGCACATTGACTGCATCACACCCCAAAGCTCCACATGTGCAGGGCGCTGCAGTCTCTGCGCGTTATTCAAAAAGTTCTTTGGTGTGGGCCTTTTTTGAGACGAGTGCATCAGATTGCACCGCTGCTATTTGCAACATATGTCTCAAGCGTATCTCGCGTGGCCAAAATATCTCCCGCTTGGGTACCACATGCTTGACCAGACATATGTTGACCTGCCATGCAGTTCGTTGGCAAGCGTATCTAAAAGACCCACACCAAAGAACAAAGAGGATCTCTCCTTGCTCCTCATCAGCTGAGATTTCCAACCCCACTAGACCTTCAGTCCTCTCTGAGACCTGCAGTGAGAGGAATGAAGGTGTAGAATTAGGTGTGTCACAGCCAAGTACTTGTGGGCAATCTGCTTTTGGTACACCGACGTCAGATTGTACCAGGCAAATTTCCCTGCCCCAGCTGCTGCACCGCCGAAAGAAGTTTGCTCCCAGCCATCCACATGCCCAGCGGTTGAATGCTAGCTTGGCAAAATTGCTAGCACTTCAACTGCTGCCTTTTCAGTTGGTAGACTCTGCCCCCTTCCGTGAGTTTGTGGAATGTGCGGTTCCTCAGTGGCAGGTACCCAAACGCCACTTTTTCTCACGGAAGGCGATTCCGGCTCTCTACCGGCATGTGGAAGGCAATGTCCATGCCTCGCTGGACAGGGCGGTCAGCGGTAAGGTGCATATTACCGCTGACTCATGGTCCAGCAGGCATGGACAGGGACGTTACCTAAGTTTCACGGCGCATTGGGTGACTCTGCTGGCAGCTGGGAAGGATGCAGGACAAGGTGCAGTAGTGTTGGAGGTTGTTCCGCCACCACGCCTCCAAAATGCTGATTGTGACACACCTCTCTCCTCCACCCCCTCCTCTTCTTCTTCCTCCATGGCCTCTTCCTCGGAACCAGCGGTGCTCCGTAGGCGTTCAAGGGGCTACGCAAGTACGCAGGCCAAAAGATGCCATGCGGTGCTTGAGCTGGTGTGCTTGGGGGACAGGAGCCACACTGGGGCAGAGGTTCTGTCAGCTCTGCAGGGGCAGGTTCAGAGGTGGTTGACGCCACGCCAACTTAAGGCAGGAATGGTGGTTTGCGACAATGGCACCAACCTCCTCTCTGCCCTCCGACAGGGACAAATGACCCATGTGCCCTGTTTGGCTCACGTCCTTAACTTGGTGGTGCAGCGGTTCTTGGGCAGGTACCCGGGCTTACAGGATGTCCTGAGGCAGGCCAGGAAAGTCTGTGTGCATTTCCGCCGGTCATATAATGCCAGTGCTCGGCTGACGGACCTCCAAAAGGAGTTTAACCTGCCCAAGAACCGCCTAATCTGTGACATGCCCACCAGGTGGAACTCAACGTTGGCCATGCTGCAGCGGCTGCACACGCAGCAGAGGGCCATCAATGAGTACCTGTGCGACTATGGCACCAGGACAGGGTCAGGGGAGCTTGGTTTTTTTTCCCCACGCCAGTGGGCCATGATCAGGGATGCATGCACTGTCCTGTCACCATTCGAGGAGGCCACGAGGATGGTGAGCAGTGACAGTGCATGCATCAGTGACACTGTCCCCCTTGTCCACCTGTTGGAGCACACGCTGCGTGGAATAATGGACAGGGCACTTGAGGCAGAACAGAGGCAGGAAGAGGAGGACTTCCTTAGCTCTCAAGGCCCCCTTTATCCAGACAGTGTTCCTGCGTGCCCGCCGATCACACAGGAAGAGGACGAGGAGGAAGAGGAGGAGGAGGAAGATTGTGTCAGTATGGAGGTGGAGCCTGGCACTCAGCATCAGCAGCAGTCTTTAAGGGATCAGTCCCAAGAAACACATGGACTTGTACGTGGCTGGGAGGAGGTGGCTGCGGACCATGTCGTTCTTAGTGACCCAGAGGACTCCGGACCGAATGCCTCAGCAAACCTACGCTGCATGGCCTCCCTGATCCTGCAAAGCCTGCGTAAGGATCCTCGTATTCGTGGTATCAAGGAGAAGGACCAATACTGGCTGGCAACCCTCCTTGATCCACGTTACAAGGGTAAGGTTGCGGACCTTATCTTGCCATCGCAGAGGGAGCAGAGGATGAAACATCTTCGGGAGGCCTTGCAGAAAGGTCTGTGCAACGCGTTCCCAGAGACTGGGAGGTTACAAACTCCTGTTTCTGGACAACGTGTTGCTGAGGCTTCGGTCAGTCAAAGAAGGAGCGGTGGAGAAGGTGGCCGTCTGACCGATGCGTTCAGACAATTTTTTGGTCCGCAGCCCCAAGGTATGATCGGTTCCAGCAACCATCGCCAGCGTCTGTTTTACATGGTGCAGGAATACCTAGGGGCAAGATCAGACTTGGACACCTTTCCCACCGAAAATCCTCTGGGTTACTGGGTCTTGAGGATGGATCACTGGCCAGAGCTTGCACAGTATGCAATTGAGCTACTGGCCTGTCCTGCATCCAGCGTTCTTTCGGAACGCACATTCAGTGCTGCTGGAGGCGTGGTAACCGATCACAGGGTGCGTCTGTCCACCGACTCGGTCGATCGGCTGACCTTCATAAAAATGAATGAGTCTTGGATCACCACCAGCTACCAAGCACCTGATGCTGATGTAACCGAATAATTTTTTTTGAAATCTCAGATCCCTTCAAAGACTGCCTATGCTGATGCTGAGTGACTATCCCTGAGTAATTATCCTCTTCCTCCTCAATCATCACGCTGATAGCTTGTAAGAACATTTTTGGTTCTGGGCGCCACCACCAGTGCCTAAGGCACAATTTTTCAGCCCCTGTTTAACAGGGGCGTGTAATTACAATTTTTGATGTAATACTTTGCAGCAGGGCTCGTTCCTGCATTCCAACTAGAGTGTCTGTGAGGGGTTGCAGTGTTGTGGCACCAGCACCAGTGCCTAGGGCCCAATTTTTCTGCCCCTGTCTAACAGGGGCGTGTAATTACAATTTTTGATGCAATACTTTGCAGCAGGGCTCGTTCCTGCGTTCCAACTAGAGTGTCTGTGAGGGGTTGCAGTGTTGTGGCACCAGCACCAGTGCCTAAGGCCCAATTTTTCTGCCCCTGTCTAACAGGGGCGTGTAATTACAATTTTTGATGCAATACTTTGCAGCAGGGCTCGTTCCTGTGTTCCAACTAGAGTGTCTGTGAGGGGTTGCAGTGTTGTGGCACCAGCACCAGTGCCTAAGGCCCAATTTTTCTGCCCCTGTCTAACAGGGGCGTGTAATTACAATTTTTGAAGCAATAATTTGCAGCAGGGCTCGTTCCTGCGTTCCAACTAGAGTGTCTGTGAGGGGTTGCAGTGTTGTGGCACCAGCACCAGTGCCTAAGGCCTAATTTTTCAGCTCCTGTTCAACAGGGGCATGTAATTACAATTCTTGATCTAATATTTCACAGCAGGGCCCTGTGAAGGCTTACAGTGTTGTGGCCACAGCAACACCTAAGGCCCAAATTTCTGCTGAGTATATAGGGCAGGACCCTACTTTCAAACATCTAACTTACAAACGACTCCTACTTGCAAACGGAAGGAGACAACAGGAAGTGAGATGAAATCTACCCCTAGGAAGGGAAATTCTCTCCTGTAAGAGTTAATATGGGAAAACAATTTCTCCTTTCCACTGATGCTTTCCAATCCTTGTTCCACAAAAAAACCCAAATTTTCAAAAAACATTTTTCATTGGGACAAAAAAGTGAGGTGAAATCTTCTGAAGAGGAGGAAAGACAGCAAAACAAATGTCACAGGGGTGATAACCCTTCCCTATGTTTTCCAAAAAGCTTAGAAAAGATTTTTTGGCTGGAGCTAAACACGTTAAAAATGTTCAAAATTACAAACAGATTCTACTTAACAACAAACCTACAGTCCCTGTCTTGTTTGCACCACCTGTATACTGCTGTTCAGAGTATATAGGGCCTGGTGGCCCCACACCTTTCCTTATTTTAATTTGGGTGCGGGGTTCCCCTTAATATCCATACAAGACCCAAAGGGCCTGGTAATGGACTGGGGGGTACCCATGCCGTTTGTCTCACTGATTTTCATCCATATTGCCATGACCCGACATGACATTAAACCCGCAAGCAGTTTTAAATGAGATTTTTTCCTTTAAAAATGACATTTGGTGCAGGGACTGTTCTAAACATGGGAAACACGCGTCACTTTACAGGCATACTATAGACACCCCCCAGGTACGATATTTAAAGGAATATTTCACTTTTTTTTTTTTACTTTAAGCATCATTAAAATCACTGCTCCCGAAAAAACGGCCGTTTTTAAAAGTTTTTTTTGCATTGATACATGTCCCCTGGGGTAGGACCCGGGTCCCCAAACCCTTTTTAGGACAATACCATGCAAATTAGCCTTTAAAATGAGCACTTTTGATTTCGAACGTTCGAGTCCCATAGACGTCAATGGGGTTCTAACGTTCGTGCGAACTTTCGGTCCGTTCGCGGGTTCTGGTGCGAACCGAACCGGGGGGTGTTCGGCTCATCCCTATTTGCAAGCATACGTCCAAGCATAACTTCTTGCAAAAATTGCAAGCATACACCAAAGCATAACTTCCGCAATCATTGCAAGCATGCATCTAGTCACAACCTCTTGCAATTGTTGCAAGCACACATCTAAGCATAACTTCTTGCAATCATTGCAAGCACGTATCCAAACACAACTTCTCGCGATCATTGAGAACACGCATCCAAGCATAACTCCTTGCAGTCCGCGCAAGCACATGCAGTAATACGGAATTCTCACAGTCACTGCGAATACATCTCCATTGACACAAACTTCCTTGCAATCGTTGCAAGCACGTATCTAAGCACAACTCTTGCAATCATTGCAGGCCTTGCATCTTAGCATGACTTCTTGCAATCAGTACAAACACATTCCTTAATCGGCCAGTTGTCTCCAGCGGCATGTTCATACGATCCACCCGTCATTTCTGTATCATTTCTTGCTTAGGTCAGTTGAGTTCAGGTTCCGTCCCGCACCAGGTATCGTATTGCCACACACAGCTGTCTCCTTCTCATAACACTATCAGGCTATACCTAGCCAGCATCCAGCATTTCCTGTCCTTACAGGACCCCAGAGAGCCGTCTGTGTCCACGGCCCATACAGTAAGATCTCTTCTACGTGGCTTACAAGAACATGGCCTCCAGAGACACTCCTAAACCCCGTGTTTACACGGACTTCCTCCCTCTTCAAGCTATACCCGGTCATGGCAGCCGCTCAACTCTAGGGTCATATCTGGACAGGACAGGCCGTGGCTTTCGCCGCCGAAAACCGGTCCGAGACGATCTTGATGAAGCCAGGTCCGCATCGCTCTGTTATGTCCTTCCTGCTCAGGCTGGTGCAATTATCTTGGCAACACCAGTTTAATGTCCACTGTACGTTCATTCCAGGCTGCCATCTTCGGGGACATGTTTACTATCTTCACTAGTTCGCCATTTGGCCTTCTCCCCAGTTTGCTCATACAAGCAGCCATTACTTAGCCTACTACGGGTTCTGGCAGCCCAGCGAGTTCACCCGCAGCAATCCCGCAGGCCAAGTTCTGAGTAGTTGTACTCAGTAGTAGTAGCTACACATTTCTTCCTTCACCTTGCAGCGTCTAAAACCCAGCAATCAAGCCCCACGATAGACATCCATCTCCATAAAATAAACAACGTCCGGTGTCCTGTAATCATACTCGACCACCTACTGTCACTCCTACCGGTACACTCAAACTCTAGTCCCCTATTACCTTTCGGGCAAACCCTTGAGTGCCTGCCAGTTCATCAAACACCTGGGGGTTCTTCTACGCAGTCTTCACCTCGACCCCAGTCAGTACTCCGGTCACTCTTCAGTATCGGGGCAGCCTCGGCAGCATTTCGGCACGGGTCCCAGACCACGTCATTAAGAGATTTAGCAGGGGAAAATCTGCCTACCTCACCCGGTACATCCCCACTCCTTAGGTGGAAACGGCACAAGCATCAACCAAACTTGCTCAATAAACAAAGATTAAACTAATAAAACTACACCACTACCTGAATGTTTTTGCCCCCTTATTTTGGCATACCGGCCATCAGACCAAGGCACACTTTCAGGTCCATTTCATAGGGTAAGTCCACACTTCCAGGTCTATTTCCGATGTTAAGTCTTATGTTAACTATAAATGTTATCTATGTCCATATCGGACATAGGGCTCCAACCATATATATATATATATATATATATATATATATATATATATATATATATTGTATATATATCACACAATAGTAGACATTTTGTATTTTCAATTTTTTTATTTCATTTTCTATTTTGAGTAATTTAGGTTGTTGATATATTTATTTGAATATTTTCATATTGTAGTGCAGTCACCACACATATTGGTTTGGATTTTGATTTCAACTATGTATGACTGTATGTGCTATGTGGAGATCTAGTAGGGGGGGTTGTGGGCGGGGGGCTTTGAAGGACCCAACTGAAGTCTCGAGGAGCACAGCCCACCCCAGTAGCCCCCAAAGGCCTAATGGTGACCTCCAGAGTCAGGGATAGCTGACATCCGTCTTTGTAGACTGGGTTACAAGGCATGGTGGGTGTGATGCAAGATGGAGTGATGGGCACCAGACATTTTTGAATGCAAAGACATTTACTGACTCTTAACAAAACTGTGGGAGAGAGGGTTAGGGCCAGGACACCCTTGAGTAGATGCAATGATAATTGGCACCCTTCAAGACTTCTATAGGTAGACAGCTATACAGTGGAAGGCCTCCAGTTGGATACCACTTCTGTATAGGTAGGACCGCTGTCTCCTATGGCAACAAATCTTGTAACAGTCACTAACTGTAGTTGTATTTAACTATTGGCAACACAGAATAGTTCTTCTTTTAGGCTACAGTCTCTCACTGTAGATTTTTACTCCTTGAGCTCCCAGTCTCTCACTAGACCTCCAAATACAATCGCCACTGCATCTCCTGAGCTCTTCCACAGCTAGCACTCTGTATATGCCTCAAGCGTCACCCCCGCTATCCTGCTGGGTCCCTAGCTTGGTACTTGATGCTCCTCAAGCAGCACCCCTGCTGTACTGTTGGGTCCTTGGCTTGGCACCTGCTGAAGCTTTCCCCCTTCTTCACCGTTCCCGGCTGGTGAGAAGTCTGCTCTGGTACTGGCTCCAGCTTAATCACTGTAGTTTCCGGTAACAGGGTGGATGGTCCCTTTATGGGCGACAGCTTCCCCTCTACCTCCGACCACAACTGGTTCCCTGTCCGGCTGAACCTTTACAACATGGTTGGACTCCAATCCTGCAGTCCCAACCCTACGCTGATTCTTTTGCTCCTGGATAGGCCTTAGGCAGCCCAGCAGCCAGGTGTTCCCGGGATAGGCCTCAGGCTTCCGGCCTAGCAGCTGGGGCGACATAACACACGTCCACCCAGACAGCTGTCCAGGTGGCACAGAACCCCGATCAACTGACTCCACCCAAATAAATAGGCTCTCCCAGCAGGCCAAGGGACCAAAGAAACCCCTCTTAATTGGCTGAGACACCCCATCCATCTATCCTTGCTACACCCTTGTCAATCTAATGCCACCAGCAAGTGCCACCTAGTGAAAGAAGAGAAAAAGGTACAGCAATCCAGAGTTAGAGAGGAATCCGTGGATCTTCTAACAATCAGCCAGGATGATAAACTAAATTTATTAGCAACCCTGCCTAAACACAAGAGTGCTACACATATACACTTATGAGTGCTCGCTATCGTGTGCTTTGTCCTCTTTGTTTGCCTATATATTTCCTATGGGTCCTCACCAAACATCCTTATATTAAAAAAGTACCTGACCATATTTCTGAATGGGCCACAACACAGCACACGTGCCTTCATATGTATGCATTGTCGTGCACTAAATGGTCAGGTGGTGTGTTGTTTACTGCATGAATGTGTGCTGGGGGGCTCATTAAAAATGTATGGGGACACTTCCAAAACACATGCACAAGATGTAGAGATTCTACATATTTATTTTAGCATAGACCAGATTTTAGCAGAGACTATTAAACCCTTTACATCGGTTCTAACCTCCAGACCAGTTTATAACATAATGTTCTCTTAACAGGTGCCTACTAGTATGCACAAAAAGGAATATTGGTAAGGAAGTCAATTAGCGTGTTTTTGGGTTGTAAAAATCCAAACAATTAAGGCCCGTACACACAATTGGATTTTTCGACTGTAAATGTTCGATGTCAGGCTGTTGATGGAAAATCCGACTATGTGTATGCTCCATCGAACAATTGTTGTTGGACTTTCCGCCAACAAATGTTGGCTAGCATGTCTTCAAATTTTCCGCCAGCAAATGTGTGTTGTCGGATTTTCCGAGCGCGTGTACACATCTGTCTCGCGTGTGTGAAATCTCGAAATGCAACGCACAATTCTCTTCTTCATTAATGGGATAATAATGAAGCTGCTTTGCTGGTGATACTGATGGAGTTATTGCAAACAAATTTTCAAAGGCTTTTTTTTTTTCTAGTGATATCAAGAATAATATTATTATGCTTTTTTTTATTATTTGGGCAAGTTACCACAACACCATTATCCTGTAGTTTTTAAGATCAAAGATACAACTATGTTGGTGTCCCTTGTCAATTTTACATTGTATTTTTTTTAATGTAGCTGCCTACTCCCAAACTGCCATTTGAAGTAAAACACATAGCCAAGTATTATTCTCCACAATTTTTTTATTGTGCATTAAAAAGGGAAAAGAAATAAAATTACACATGCTATCTGCCAATAGAACTTAACCAAAAAGTGCATTCTATGCATCCAAAAATATTGAAAATATATCAAATCAAATCATTATTCAACCAAAAAAATAATGTCAAAGCAATAACTCCAAGGCCAATAATAAATTACACGTTTTCTCCTCCAATTCCGCAACATGTCTGGTTGATGAACGGCTGAAAACTGAACTGAAAGGCACGAAATGAAAAGCGCAAAATGAAAAGCGCGAATCAACACTCACCAAACTGCTACTAACACGAAATTAGCAGAAGGAGCCCAAAGGGTGGCACTAAAGAGCAGAAAAACCACCTAGTATGTCTAGTATGTCACTATGTTCGTGATTAGGGATGAGCCTCGAGTTTGAGTCGAACTCATGTTCGACTCGAACATCGGCTGTTTGCAAGTTCGCTGAACAGCGAACAATTTGGGGTGTTCGCGGCAAATTCAAATGCCGCGGAACACCCTTTAAAAGTCTATGGTAGAAATCAAAAGTGCTAATTTTAAAGGCTTATATGCATGGTATTGTCATAAAAAGTGTTTGGGGACCTGGGTCCTGCCCCAGGGGACATGGATCAATGCAAAAAAAGTTTTAAAAACGGCAGTTTTTTCGGGAGCAGTGATTTTAATAATGCTTAAAGTGAAACAATAAAAGTGTAATATCCCTTTAAATTTCGTACCTGGGGGGTGGCTATAGTATGCCTGTAAAGGGGCGCATGTTTCCCGTGTTTAGCACAGTCTGACAGCAAAATTACATTTCAAAGGAAAAAAAGCCATTTAAAACTACTCGCGGCTATTAATGCATTGCTGGTCCAACAATACACATAGAAGTTCATTGATAAAAACGGCATGGGAATTCCCCACAGAGGAACCCCGAACCAAAATTAAAACAAAAAAAATGACGTGGGGGGTCCCCCTAAATCCCATACCAGGCCCTTCAGGTCTGGTATGGATATTAAGGGGAACCCTGGCCAAAATTTAAAAAAAATGATGTGGGGGTTCACCCTAAATTCCATTCCAGGTCCTTCAGGTCTGGTATGGATATTAAGGGGAACCCCGCGACAAAATTAAAAAAAAAAACGGCGTGGGGCCCCCCAAAAATCCATACCAGACCCTTATCCGAGCACGCAACCTGGCAGGCTGCAGGAAAAGAGGGGGGTGAGAGAGCCTCCCCTCCCGAACTGTACCAGGCCACATGCCCTCAACATTGGGAGGGTGCTTTGGGGTAGCCCCCCAAAACACCTTGTTCCCATGTTGATGAGGACAAGGGCCTCATCCCCACAACCCTGGCCGGTGGTTGTGGGGGTCTGCGGGCGGGGGCCTTATCGGAATCTGGAAGCCCCCTTTAACAAGGGGACCCCCAGATCCCAGCCCTCCCCCTGTGTGAAATGGTACCATTTTACTAAAAAACTGTCAAAAATGTTAAAAATGACAAGAGACAGTTTTTGACAATTCCTTTATTTAAATGCTTCTTCTTTCTTCTTTCTTCTATCTTCCTTCATCTTCTTCTTCTTCTGGTTCTTCTGGTTCTTCCTCCGGTGTTCTCGTCCAACATCTCCTCCGCGGTGTCTTCTTACCTTCTTCTCCTTGGGCCGCTCCGCATCCATGACATGGAGGGAGGCTCCCGCTCTTCTCTTCATCTTCTTCTCTTCTTCATCTTCTTCTATTCTTCATCTTCTTCTCCGGGCCGCTCCGCATCCATGGCATGGAGGGAGGCTCCCGCTGTGTGACGCTTCTCCTCTTCTGACGGTTCTTAAATAATGGGGGGCGGGCCACCCAGTGACCCCGCCCCCCTCTGATGCACGGGACATGATGGGACTTCCCTGTGGCATTCCCCATGACATCACAGGGAAGTCCCGTCAAGTCACCGTGCATCAGAGAGGGGTGGGGTCACTGGGTGGCCCCGCCCCCCGTTATTTAAGAACCGTCAGAACAGGAGAAGCATCACACAGCAGGAGCCTCCCTCCATGCCATGGATGCGGAGCGGCCCGGAGAAGAAGATGAAGAAGAGAAGAAGATGAAGAGAATAGCGGGAGCGTCCCTCCATGCCATTGATGCGGAGCGGCCCAAGGAGAAGAAGGGAAGAAGATGCCACGGAGGTGATGCTGGAGGAGAACACCGGAGGAAGAACCAGAAGAACCAGAAGAAGAAGAAGATGAAGGAAGATAGAAGAAAGAAGAAGCATTTAAATAAAGGAATTGTCAAAAACTGTCTCTTGTCATTTTTAACATTTTTGACAGTTTTTTAGTGAAATGGTAGGGGTACAAAACCTTACCATTTCACACAGGGGGGAGGGCCGTTGTTAAAGGGGGCTTCCAGATTCCGATAAGCCCCCGCCGTAGACCCCCACAACCACCGGCCAGGTTTGTGGGGATGAGGCCCTTGTCCTCATCAACATGGGGACAAGGTGTTTTGGGGGGCTACCCCAAAGCACCCTCCCAATGTTGAGGGCATGTGGCCTGGTACGGTTCAGGAGGGGGGGCGCTCTCTCGTCCCCCCCTCTTTTCCTGTGGCCTGCCAGGTTGCATGCTCGGATAAGGGTCTGGTATGGGTTTTTGGGGGGACCCCACGCTGTTTTTTTATTTTTATTTTGGCGCGGGGTTCCCCTTAAAATCCATACCAGACCTGAAGGGTCTGGTATGGAATTTAGGGGGGCCCCCCACGTATTTTTTTTTTTTTTAATTTTGGCCGGGGTTCCCCTTAATATCCATACCAGACCTGAAGGGCCTGGTATGGAATTTAGGGGGTCCCCCCACGTCATTTTTTTTTTATTTTGGTTCGGGGTTCCTCTGTGGGGAATTCCCATGCCGTTTTTATCAATGAACTTCTATGTGTTTTGTCGGACCGGCAATGCATTAATAGCCGCGAGTAGTTTTAAATGACTTTTTTTTTCTTTGAAATGTCATTTTGCTGTCAGACTGTTCTAAACACAGGAAACATGCGCCCCTTTACAGGCATACTATAGACACCCCCCAGGTACGAAATTTAAAGGGATATTACACTTTTATTGTTTCACTTTAAGCATTATTAAAATCACTGCTCCCGAAAAAAGGGCCGTTTTTAAAACTTTTTTTTGCATTGATCCATGTCCCCTGGGGCAGGACCCAGGTCCCCAAACACTTTTTATGACAATAACTTGCATATAAGCCTTTAAAATTAGCACTTTTGATTATTCATGTTCGTGTCCCATAGACTTTAACGGTGTTCGCATGTTCGAACAAACTTTTTTCCTGTTCGCATGTTCTGGTGCGAACTGAACAGGGGGGTGTTCGGCTCATCCCTATCCGTAATTGTTGGCCAACAATTGTGTGTCGTTTGTATGCAAGACAAGTTTGGGCTAACACCGTTTTCATATGTTGGCAGGACTTATGTATGTGTTCGCTTCTGCGTGCGAGCACACAGGGACAGGGGCGCTTTAAATTTTTAAATTTTTTTTGTTGTTAATTTTACTTTTCTTTTTTTAGTTTGACACTTTAAAAAAAAAAATTGATCACTTTTATTCCTATTACAAGGAATGTAAACATCCCTTGTAATAGGAATATGGCATGATCGGTCCTCTTTACAGTGAGATATGGGGTCAGTAAGATTCCATATCTCAGCGCTAGGCTGGAAAGACTGAAATAAAAATAAATAAATGGCGGCGCCATTCGTTTGAATGCAGAGGCCGGGCATGACGTCATAACATTGCGCCCGGCCTCCAAATGATCATAGAGACTCCGGCGACCATCTGGTCCGCCGGAAATCTCTATGATCACCATCCGGGGCTGGTGGATCCTGTCTCTGACTCACCGATGGAAGCGGCGAGTCGGTAGAAGCACCGGAGGGCTGCGGGAGGGGGGATCCCCTCTCACCGCCCGTAAGAATGATTAAGCGGTGCAACAGCCAATATGATCACTCTTATGGTGTAGGGAATTGCTGGCTAAAAAAGCTGATATCTGAATGATGCCTGTAGTTGGAGGCATCATTCAGATATACCCCCGCAAAGTTAAGGACGTCCTGGGACGTACCTTGGGCAAGAAGTGGTTAAGGGGGCAAATCCTTCCGGTCCTTAAGTGGTTAAGAGTTAACTAAACATCTGTTTAATAGAAGTGTCGCTCATCACGGAGAGTATCTCCTTAATGCCATATCCCATGTTTAGGCATATACCTCCAGCAGCCTTTAAAATGGGAGCAAACTCCCTTGTATGATTTTCATTAATAGGTAAACCTACAATAAGGCTTACCTATAGGTACAGTCAGTGCTTTTTTTCTCAAACAATAGGTGCTGGAACTCAACCATGACCCCCCCCCCAAAACCCCTCCCCCCACACACACCCTCCAAATCACATCAAATAGTGGGTGTGGTCATATTTCACAAACAGTAGAAGGGTCTTAAAGAGGCATTAAATATCAGGATTGCATTACACACAGAGTGCAGAGCTGTCACTTGTAAACACAGAAACCAGACTTCTGTGTTTACAAGTGATTGTGGTGAGCAGGCACCAAACGGTCAGAGCCAGAAGTGGTGGAACTGAGTTCCACCAAGTTCCCTCTGAAAAAAAGCCCTGGGTACAGTAAATATCTCCTAAACGTGCACCGCTCAGGACATATTTACTTGTGAAACCACTGGTGACATCATGCCCATGCCAGTCCTTCAGAGCCATGTGCCGTGAACAGCGGCTCCCGTGTGCATGCGAGGGAATGATGTCATTGCAGCTCGTCCAATCAAAGGCCCGGAGCTCGCCAGCCCGGAAGGAAGACCGGGTGAAGATGGAAGCCCTGTCTGCGGTGACAGCGTGCCGCTGGAGGGCTTCGTTTTAAGGTAAGTTTGACATAATGTGCTAGTATGCGTTGCATTCTAGCACATTATAACTTTGCCTTGCAGGTTTACTACCGCTTTAAGAGCATGAGCACTCCTCTTCTCCAGGTCTCCAGTAAATCCCACCCACAGGGATGTGTCTTGCAGGCAGACATATCCTTCTATATGGTCTGGTATGGCAGAAGTCCCCCAACTACTTTCAGCTGCCCCAAACAACCAATAAGGTGTTAGCTTTAATTATTGCTGGAAAAATAACAGCTGGAATCTCTATGGTAGTCATAGGCAACATCATCCATTTTCATATCTCTTTTCTTCCTAAGAGACCTTTGCAGTTTTTGTTCTCTTCCCTACTTTGTGCACATCGGAACACGCTGCAAACAGCTTTGACAGTGTTATAAATATCCAAGCTTTTAATAAGCAGTGTTTTGCAGGTCCTTTATCTCCATGGGAGATTGTAAAGAATTTTCTGAACATAAGTAGATGAATAGTCCTATAATAAATGTTATACGTAGAGGAACCCAAATTAATAAAATCAAGTGAATGATAAGTGGAACTGTACTAAAATGTCATACGTTCCTTTGAAGCCAAGTCTATTAGGCATTAAAGGGAACTCAATTTCTCTCAATTTATGGAACTTTAAAAGAAAACTATTGCTGCAAATACTCACTGCTCCTGTACAAATTCAATTCCAGGTATACTTAGCAAAAAAGAAAAACTAACTGTGATTGTGTTTGCCTGATTCACCTTTTCATAGTTAAGGAGTGATTAAAGGAGCTTTTTCCTTGCAATAAAAAGACCTTTTCATCCAGAATCTCATGGCTACTAGTCAGTACTCTGCGGCTACTGAATAATCCACTGGGGATTTTCACTGATTACAGAAGCAGGCATAAAGTCATTAAACGGGAATTTATCGCTAAAAGTGTACTTCAAGCCAAAAAACAATATCTCTAGCGCTCAGTTTTACAGAGGTCTTATTAAAATGATTACACAAATCATATAAAGCAGCACTTTCAGTTACATTTTACCTGCAATTATTTGTGCAAGCCATATAGAGAGGCTCCCTTTGTTGACCTGCCCTAAAAATGCCAGTGCAGATAGAGTTCAGCTTACAGCAAGAAAGCATTTGCACATTTTTAGGACCCATTGAAGGTATTGTGCTGTGTTAAGCTAAGTTCACACCTTAGCGGCTCTGCGAGCGGCGTTTGCGTTTGAATGGGCTGCTCTGCCTGAATTTAATGCAGGAAAAGGTTTCTGAACTTTTTTTCTAAATGGCAGCTGGAGGGAAATCACATGGTGCTTTTGCACCATGTAATTTCCCACAACCGGAAACGCGCTGCAGTTTTAGATGCGTAGGGGTGCCATTAAGAATGAATGATAGCCCTGCACGTCTGCAAAGGAGCAGTGCGATTTGACTGTGGGTGGTTTTGGGTAAGGGAACAGGTGGGATTTAGCCACTGTTTTGCACTTGCAACCACCAGCACAAGTGTGAACCTAGCCTTAATGAGCATAAACATGCAGTGCTTTAAGGCAATCCATTAATTCATGTGCTACACAACACATGTTCACTGGAAATTCACACATGTGAATGGGCCTATAAACTAGAATTCAGTTTGGGTATGGTAGGCACAGATCCTAATAAAAGTACTGACTGTCACTTCAAACAAGCTGCTAGTAGGCTTCGGTAAACTTCAGAACCACTTAAAAGCTAATCCTACCTTTCTTACCATGTTACACCCATATTTAAGTAGTAACATGGTGCTAAGCCACCCCTGCTCTGGCTGGATCAGGGGTTCTTCTCCCCAGTCACTCCTGTCATTTTTTGAATTGTGCATGGCTCTGCATGGTTCCACCCGTACAGCTGTGACATTCATTCACAGAGATCTATGAATGACTAAACTACAAGTCTCATCTTCCACCAGGGCTGAGGAGCTTGCAGCTATCAATAGAAAACAAATGCAGTGACTTGTAGTCTATTCACACATCCTGCAGCCCTGCATCTGAAGGTCTGTAACTTGATTTGGACCAGGGGTTGCAGAAAGAGTCTGCAGGAGCCTGTAGATTGCACACTGGATCAATTGATTTTTTTTACAATACTTTGTAGCCTCCTAGGCAAATTTAGGCCACACTCATAGGCGTGCACACAGGGTGTGCTGGGTGTCCCTCCTCTCCTCTCAGGTCGGGGAAGGGGCTGATAAATATTTAATTAACTGGCCTTTCTTTTCTGAATGAACACAGTGAGGGATCTGTACCAATCACTCCTGTCTTCATTCTTAACTGTAGCATTGTAAACTATGTTTACTGCAGGCTGCAGGGAAAGGGTCTCAAAAGAGCAACATCCAGGGCTCCTAAAAAAATAGAAAAATAATATTGTTAACAATAATTAAAAAATAATATGCATAAAAAACTACTGACGCTGTCCACTGCACTACCGACACCAATTTTTGCTCTACTGACACCGTTCACTGCTCTGTTGTTATACATACATGTGTTTGTGCTCTAGGGTGCCCACCAATGGCCACACATATTAAGTATCGCCAAACACACCAGAGTAAGAGCATTAATTCTGGGGCCATCTATTCACAGTTAACTTTAAATCGATAAGCTGTAAAGACTTTTAAAGCGTTGCCTACTGTATGTACAATTTTGGGTATTGAAGTTTTTCGCAAAAAAATAGAGTTTATAATGTCTTTGTGTGCAAGAAAGTTAGTTTGAGTGCATTTTTACTGAAAATATAGATTTGATAAACAGAGTAGAGAAAATCTGTCTAACATTAAAAAAAACCCAACTACTTTTTATTATACGGCTCTTTGCATTAAGAAAATATACAGTATACTGTTTTTAGGTTCTAGCTGATTTTCATGTTAAAAAAAATAAATGTGCATTTTAGTGTGTGTGACAAAAAAATAAATAAATAAATACAAGTTTTTCAGCGAAAGGGTTGAAAGCTTCAAGAAAGCTGCTCGTAACTTTCTAAAGGTTTTGTAGATACTTTCTGTACACACTGTTCTCATACAAGCTCATAGTCAGTTGTTACTAGAACAGGTGTCCCCTTTGGAAGATTTGCCCTCTCTTCTCATTCTGGTAGCAGCTGTAAAATATTTGATTTCAATTCATCGACTGTCCCAATGTTAATGGTCACCAGCTTGAAAAGAGTGGGTAAATCTACACATCAGGAACACTTAGCACAAGTAGAGGCTCTGAATTCAAAATTTTGGGAATTGGTCTGCCAGGAGAGTGTAAACACTTCTGTTCTTTGACAGCTGCTGGTCTCATTCCAGCATTCTGCTTTTGGCTATGATTCATCCCTGTCTGTCTGTCCACCTGCAAGGTGATGGATGTGGCCAGTCTCTGGGTGGAAACCCGACCTAATTTAAGCCAGCCAAACCTGCAGTCTCATGGTTGAGATATTGCATTTGTAACATGTGCTCCAAGCTCCCACTTTGTCTGCTCTGCTGAATGGAATTCCCTGTTTATGACCTCAGATTGAATATCGACTATTCTTAAAACTCTGCCTGCCTTTTGATTACGGATTAGACTGTATATTCTGAATCTTGCCTGCCTTGTACCTGGACTGTCATTGAACCACTCTGCCTGCCTGCCACTTGCAAGTACCTGTTTGCTGTGCTCAGTTCACACCTGCACTGGTGTGGTAGACAGGCACTATAGCATTATGTATAAGTCCCAGGAGCAACTCAGTACCAGTAGGACTGCTTGCCTTATGGAAAAGAGGGCTGCTAAGGGTAAGCGTGACATGGTCAGAAGATTGGTCAGAATATAATAAGGCACAGTGTCATGGATTTGCCACCCGGCGCAGGGGTCACCTAAGGGTTAACAAATAGTACAGAGTAATTTCAGTGATTAGCATCAATCACTGCCTTATTTAAACACCTCAGCTGCACAGAGACTTTGCTGTCTGATCTTTGGCTTGTGCCCTGTGAAACCTGTTCCTGAGATCCTGATCTGATTCCTGTGTTTGACCTGGCTTGTTCTGACGACGTTACTATCCATTATCCTTGAGAACTTGTTATTGCCTTGTGGACTCAGCATACCTCTTACCTGCCTGATATCCTGTGGTCGAACTTTGCCTGTATCCTGACCACTCTCTGCCTGTTGTTTATATCTGCATTTGATCGTCTGTTACCAAACTCGGCTTGTCTGACTACGCATTCAGTGTCCCCTAAGCTCTGCACATACCAGCCTGCTTCCTTTTCCGGTTTCCTGCTGCATCAGCTGAACTGACAACACTTGCCATTTAAACCTGCTGGCCCATCCTGGTGACACATCCTCTGCACGGAAGACGATCCAGGCACCCATACACCGCCAGGCTCTCGTGGCCACTGTTACAACATCGATGGCCCTTAAACTGGGGCTGTACATGGAAGCCTTCCCACTACACGTCAGGCTCATCCGTCAGGTACGTGACACACAGTGGCTCTGGTGAGGCAGCTCGCGATAACATTGGGGTGTACTTTAAATAGGGGGCCCAGATTTGAAGATTCACATGTACAAGGACCAATGAAAGTGCCACACATTCACATATAAGGAACAATGAAAGTGCCAAGCAAACAGTCCGAGAGTCCAAAAACCTATAATAACAAATGACAACACAGAACAGCCAATGCATTTTAAGGGACTCCAGGGCCTTCCCCTTATTCAGGTCTACAACACAAACATGAGCACATATGAATCTCTTTATTGGTTTATTGAAAACTGTGGTGTATCAAGTTCAGTATATTGGGCAGTTATTAGTTAAAAATGAAATAAGATGGTAATGGAAAAAATTTTTTTTCAAATGTAACCATGATAACCTCTAACACCTAATGAATGGATAAAGAACAAAAACAAATTCAATATACTTTAGATATAGATTATATTATATTATTATATATTTAGATTTACATGGAAACTACACAAGCAATCCCTGTTTGAACATCACAGTGTAAGGCCTCATGTACACTGCTGCTGGTAAACGGACGTTCAGAGGCAGTTGGCTGCTTTTTCCAGCTGCCCCTGAACTCATCCAATGTTATCTTATGTGTACATGTACACAGGTTCATTTAATGTCGTTTTTAGGCAGTTGAGTTTAGAGGCCTTTTTTGGAAAGCAAAAAAATGAGTTCAGACACTGTTTAGAGGCATTTCAAGTGCTAAACGCTTTTAAAGACGGTGATTTGCGTTTAGCCGCGTTTCGTTTACAGGCATTTTTCATTTTTGGCTATTTTGAAAAAAAAAAAAATTTTTTTCAAATGCTGCTAAACGCGTCATGTAAACACGGCAAAGCGGACGTTTTAAACTTAGGTTACTATCTGTCAAGCTAAATCGTTCAGGAGAGGTTGTAAAAATGTCCCATGTGCATTAAGCCTAACAATTGAGAGTTATTACTCAGCCATCAATTGTTGTACCATGGAGTTTAACTACTTAAGCACCAGCCGCCGCAGTTGTACTGCGGCGATGTGGCTACTTCCCGTGAATCATCGCCATTGCACGTCGGCTCGTACATGGCGATTCGTGGGCACGTGTGTTCCCTGAAGTGGCAGAATAGGGATCTGCCTGTGTAAACAGATGGCAAATCTCCATTCTGCAAGGAAGAACACACAGATCCTGTCTTCCTACTATTCAGGAATACGAATCTGTGTGTTTCCCCAGCCAGCCCATCCCCCATACAGTTAGTAAACACACTGAGGAAACACATTTAACCTCTTGATCTCCCATGGTGTCAACCCCTTCCCTGTCTGTGTCATTAGTACAATAACAGTGCATATTTTTAGCACTGATTACTGTAATAATGTCACTGGTTCCCAAAAAAGTGTAAAAAATGTCAGTTATGTGTCCGATCTGTCCGCCGCAATGTCACAATCCCGCTAAAAATCACCGATCGCCGCCATTACTAGTAAAAAATAAATAAATAATAAAAATGCCATAAATCGATCCCCTATTTTGTTGATGCTATAACTTTTGCGCAAACCAGTCAAGATACGCTTATTACAAATTTTTTTACCAAAAATATGTAGAAGACTACATATTGGCCGAAACTGATGAAGAAATTAGTTTTTTTACATTTTTTCAGGGGTTATATATATATAATAGCAAAAAGTAAAAAATATTGTTTTTTTTTTCAAAATTGTCACACTTTTTTGTTTATAGCGCAAAAAAAAAAACACGCAGAGGTGATCAAATACCACCAAAGCTCTATTTGTGGGAAAAAAAGGACATCAATTTTGTTTGAGTACTGCGTTGTCAGTTAACCATTTACAGAGTTTTCATGTATTTTTAATTAATTTTTGTTCTTTATCCTTCATCGTGTATTTTATGATACTGTCATGGTTATATTTGAAAAACATTTTGCTTTTTGGGAATCACTACTATTAAAAATTTTGGAGCTCTTAGGCCCCATTCACACTAGCGCGTTTTTTGATGCATTTTGCATTTTGCAGAAATGCACGGGAATTTTTTAACATGGGTTCCTATGGAACATGTTCACATCAATGCTTTTTTGTATCTCAGCGTTTTTGGAAAGGGTCGGGGACTTTTTTTCATGCAAAAAGCAGCGTTTTGCATGTAATGGTTTTCAATGGACAAGCATCAAAAACGCAAGTGCTGCGTTTTTGCAGCGTTTTTGATGCGTTTTTGATGCGTTTTTGGTGCGTTTTTGCCGTTTTTTTTTTTTTTTATTTTTTTTTTTTTTGTAATTTTTGTTTAAGACTGTAAAAAAAAAATGAAAAAAAAAAAAAAAAAACGCAAAACGCAAATCGCGGCAAAAACGCCGCAAAAACGCCGCAAAAACGCGGCTCAAAAACGTGGCAAGCATGAAAAAAAAACCTCCAAAAACGCTCAAAAGCAACATGCATAGGTGTGAATCGAGCCTAATATATGTTTAAACAAAAAAGAAAGAGGAAAGAATGAGACTTTATATGAGGCATGTCAATGAATAAAATATCTAGTTTATATTGATCATTGAATTGTTTATTATTTTCAAATCAAGTTAAAAAGTATCAGTAATCTTTGGTAAAAGACATGATATACGGTAAATAACCATTCATTTGTACGCACATACACTTATTATACAAAGTAAAATACAACATGATTAGCAGTACAATTTCATAGATCATTCATCCATTAGTAATAAAATACAGTGGGGACGGAAAGTATTCAGACCCCCTTTTAATTTTTCACTCTTTGTTATATAGCAGCCATTTGCTAAAATCATTTAAGTTCATTTTTTTCCTCATTAATGTACACACAGCACCCCATATTGACAGAAAAACACAGAATTGTTGACATTTTTGCAGATTTATTAAAAAAGAAAAACTGAAATATCACATGGTCCTAAGTATTCAGACCCTTTGCTCAGTATTTAGTAGAAGCACCCTTTTGATCTAATACAGCCATGAGTCTTTTTTGGAAAAGATGCAACAAGTTTTTCACGCCTGGATTTGGGGATCCTCTGCCATTCCTCCTTGCAGATCCTCTCCAGTTCTGTCAGGTTGGATGGTAAACGTTGGTGGACAGCCATTTTTAGGTCTCTCCAGAGATGCTCAATTGGGCTCTGGCTGAGCCATTCAAGAACAGTCACGGAGTTGCTGTGAAGCCACTCCTTCGTTATTTTAGCTGTGTGCTTAGGGTCACTGTATTGTTGGAAGGTAAACCTTCGGCCTAGTCTGAGGTCCTGAGCACTCTGGAGAAGGTTTTCGTCCAGCATATCCCTGTACTTGGCCGCATTCATCTTTCCCTCGATTGCAACCAGTCGTCCTGTCCCTGCAGCTGAAAAACACCCCCACAGCATGATGCTGCCACCACCATGCTTCACTGTTGGGACTGTATTGGACAGGTGATGAGTAGTGCCTGGTTTTCTCCACATACACTGCTTAGAATTAAGGCCAAAAATCTCTATCTTGGTCTCATCAAACCAGAGAATCTTATTTCTCACCATCTTGGAGTCCTTTAGGTGCTTTTTTAGCAAACTCCATGCGGGCTTTCATGTGTCTTGCACTGAGGAGAGGCTTCCGTCGGGCCACTCTGCCATAAAGCCCCAACTGGTGGAGGGCTGCAGTGATTGTTGACTTTCTACAACTTTCTTCCATCTCCCAACTGCATCTCTGGAGCTCAGCCACAGTGATCTTTGGGTTCTTCTTTACCTTTCTCACCAAGGCTCTTCTCCCCCAATAGCTCAGTTTGGCCGGATGGCCAGCTCTAGTAAGGGTTCTGGTCCGCCCAAACGTCTTCCATTTAGGGATTATGGAGGCCACCGTGCTCTTAGGAACCTTAAGTGCAGCAGAATTTTTTTTATAACCTTGACCAACAAACACAGCTGGACTCAAATGAAGGTGTAGCTCTATAGCCCAAGCATGTATATGTCTAGCCAAAAACTGTTTTCTAGTTCCAAAAGGCTCAAGGTTTTTTACCTTCATGCATTCACAAAACCTTCTGTGTGCAGCAGCCCCCCCAGCCCGCCGAATACTTACCTGAGCCCCACCGCGATCCAGCAATATGCATTAAAGCCTCGGCTCTCTGGGGACTCTCCCTCCTCCTTGGCTGAGACAGCAAAGGTAGCCATTGGCAAGCAGGGGACCCAAGATGAGGAGGATCTGAGCTGCTCTGTTCAAAACCATTACACAAAGCAAGTAAGTATGACATGTTTGTTATTTAAAGAAAACAAATTTGACTTTTAAGCTGTTTGCTGGAGTTTAACTTTAGGTAGAAACTCTTTTAATTGGTACAAGGAAGCTATAAACTGTGCTAACATAAGCTATTAAATATATCTAAACAATATATTTCAAATGCTTAAATTCATTTTTCTTATCCGTGGAGCTCTGTTACAAAGCAGGCTCCACTCACCTGCTCTATCACTCATTCTGAATGCACTTACAGGAGCCAAAATTAAATAGAATTCTCCTTTTCCCCCAGCAATTTGAGTGCTGTAATACTATTTAACAAGAAAGTGCTGAAAGATCAATTTTTAAATAAATTGTATCCCAGATGAGAGAAAAATGTTTTCACTAGAATGGCAACTATACAATGATTTGAGCTGCTTGTTGGGTCTATATACAGCCAAGGGTAGACATCGTGAAAACCGCAATTACACAACTAGTCGTGAAAAAGTAGATTTCCAAGGCATCGTACCAATGTTTAAAATTGATTTTGAGCTTAAAACGGCCTTTTGAAAAATGAAGGCTGCCAAGGACAGGAATAAACATCGTATTTTGCTTAAGTCTGTTTTCTTACTGGTCCCCAATCAATATCACTGCGCCTGCATCTAAATATGCATGGTCCCTGGTGGCTGGGTCTGCTATTGGTGAGCCGTTTGCGGCTGTGGGTATTTTAGCTAATAGCAGTTTTAGTGTAGATTAGTGCAGTTTAACACAAAAGACATTGACCTACAAAATGTAATTTTAATTGCATGTAATTTACTAAAACTATGCAGTCTTGAAAAAATTCAGTGCTCTATATTTTATCAATAATACAAATAATATTAGCCATTCTTTGTAAATTAGAAATTACATTTTAAGCTTATTGACTAAAGCAGTAAACACACCCTTATTAGTCACAACAAGCGTTCTCCAATCAGTAGGTAGAATGAGTTTTGGTAACTGCACAGCTATAGATGTGATTCCGCAGGGGGTGTTTTGGACAACTACTTCCACACAGAAAGCCAGAGTTCTTCTGTATTTCATACATGCAAAGGACAGGCTTTTCTACTCAGCCAATGGCTGCTCTCTAAAGAAATCAAACTGCAAGACTTTAGTTTTAATATACCTAGAATGTAATTAGTTGATTAAGGCTGCATTCACACCCAAGCGTTTTGGAGCTTGAAGCTCCAAAACGCTGGAGGGGGAAAAAAATCAATGATTCTCTATGGAGATGTTTCACATCTCCACTCCAAAACGCCTGAAGCTAAAACAAGTTCTGGAGCTTTTTTTGTCTGTCAAATTGGGCAGATTTGGGCGTTTGGGGCACGTTTGTATTCCCATAGAAATTAATAAAAATGCGCATTTTTGTGCGACTTTTTGCTCAAATGAAAAAAGTTAAAAATAAAAAAGTAATAATATTTGAACACATAAATGTAAATTAAATACATAAATAAAAATCATCATAAATAAGTAAAATAAATGAATAATATGTAATAATACATTAATAATAATTAACCTTATAAAAAATAACATTTATCATTATTATTATTATTATTATTATTATTATTAATAATAAAATAACAATAAACACCCAGACTTGAACAAAAAAATACATTAATAATAATAATTTATTTTGTGTTAGGGTTAGGGTGTTTAGTCATTTATTACTATTTAATTTTTAAGGGGTAAGGGTTAAAGTTAAGGGTTAATTATTTATTTATTGTTACTTAGTATTAATTTATTGAATTTATTTTTTTTTATTTATGACTTTTATTTATTTATTTTACATGTATTTATTCATGTATTATTATTTCTATAATAATAAATACAATAAAATAATAATAAATAACCCCAACTCCTAATCCTAACCCTAACCTAAACTGAACTCGAACCCCTTACCCTAACGATAAAACATTATAATATATGAATAATAATAAAAAAAGAAATAAAAGCTAATGGAAAAGCTAAAAAAGCTGAAATACCTAGAAACAAATGATGCAACAGGTAACAGTTTTCTCTATTGGCTAATAAAAAAAATGGCAAAGCCCAAAAACGCTGCATACAAATACGCAAATTTGTGCAAAAACGTGCTAAACAAAACCGCTCAAAGACTGTACGCTCACGTGTGAATGCAGCCTTAAACTGAAAGATGGTCTTTACCACTTAAGCTGCACTCACATCTGAGTGTCACGTAATTGAACTTTTTTTTTTGCACAGCATGCTTAGGGCAGCCCATTCCTTTGAGATTTGCCATGCATTGTGCTTGCATCTGTTGGCTGTGTTTGGAGTGCTATGAATAATGAATGGTACCGCAAGAGATGTACGGTTTTTCATGCGTTCCTTGAACATGGACAAAAATGTGCACCTTTGCACGGATGTGAATCAGAATAAAGGAAAAAGAAGAGAAATAGCCTTTTAAATGCAACATGTATATACAGTTTATTAGATTAATGGTATAAAAACATTCACAGGAGGTAAGACAAATGCACGCTCATCATAAGTAATCGTGTAGGCCCTCCAGTCCGTGAAAGCAGCTGGTGGTAGGGCTGTCAGATCAGGCAGAGCAAGTCAGTGTCCTCAGTTTCTGATCTGACAGCCCCACCACCACCAGCGGCTTCCATGGACTGGATGACCTACACTGTGCTTACTTATGATGATAGTGCATTTATCTTACCTCCTGTGAGTGTTTTTATACCATTGACCTAATAAACTGTATATTCATGCTGCACTTAGAAGACGCTTTCTCTTATTTTTCTTTATTCTGATTGACCAGAGCTGGCTCACTCTATGGAAGGCTGACACTAGTGCATATAAATCTGGATTTTACAAGAGACTATAACAGATGACTATGGACTTTTTACATTGTCCTATCTTGTGCCCATAAATCCCACGTTCTGCACAGATGTGAATGGAGCCTTACAGCTGAACTAAAGTCTCTGATAATAAAACTGTGAGCATGCTGGCTCTCTTTTGCAAAAGATACATGCAATGTGTCTTCTGCTATAAAATAAACCTACCTACCTGCTTGCAGTCTTCTTTAGAGTAAACACATTTGGTTACAGATGCTGTGTGCTGTGATGACGTAAATCTTGCAGGTGCGTTGCACAGGTGTGACATCATCCCTCACCAGTCAAAGACAGTCACAGCCCAGCACCCAGAAGAATCCAGTGACACGAGTGAGGTACCTCGGACCATCGAAGGAGAGGTAATTATTGCAGACTTTAGTTATGCTTTAACCTAACCTCTAAAATAGGCCCCAAGATAGGGATACAGCCGTTCGGTGGGGTGCACCAAGTACTAGGTCACCCCTACCTAAAGAACCTCTGTCACTGACCACCATTGCTCCCCTTCCTGAACTGGCTGTGCCTCCTTATCACTCCTCATTTCATAACCTAACTTGTAACTGTACACTTCACTGCTCAGGTCTCAAATATACTGTAAAAGCACTTTTTTCAAAAGATATTCAGACCAGATGACATCTCTGAACTAGTAACTTCTTTTACTGTCTAAAATATTTGTATTTATGGTTCTTAGTGGTTTCCAGAATAACACGGATGGTGTAACATTCAGGGTCACTATTACATTTCCATCCTTCCGCACTAGGCTTAAGCTGTGGGGTGTTGTGTGGTACTGTATGGTGCTGTCCATACCTTTACAAAAGAATAGTTGTGTTCCAAACAAGGTAGTACAGAAAGATCAGTCCTTGGAACCCATGCCAGTGTCCCACTGTGAGGTAACTCCACCATTACTCAGGCTAACAGGTAGCACACAGGTAGCCCTCACCTGTGTGCTACAGGTAGTCCTCACCAATCACCTCCCATACACAGACAGACCACGGGGTCCTGCATATATCACCTCGAAAAAGTGACATGCAGGGGAAGGCACACCACAGCACCAGGTGTTAACTCCTGCAACACAAAACATTTACTCTTTATTTGGCAAAAACATTTAAAGGAGAAGTACAACCAAAGCTTGTTTGTCTGTACTTCTTCTGTGGATCACAGAAGTACAGTTCGTTCTGCACTCTTGTGATCCATTTTCAGCGGACAGCGGGCTGAAGCCCGTTGTCAACTGAAGTCACAGAGCTGGTGCAGACTTAGAAGGTTGGTACCATAAAGTAGGAATCCGCCCACATGCCTGGACCGGCACCCGGCGCAGCCTCTCAGTGAGCTGATGACAGCCTGAGCCGGACGCTTCTGCATCCTCCACCGCCCAGTGCTCCAGTGAGCGCAGGCGGGCAGAACAGACAGCGGTGACTGACAGTCACCAGCTCTCTGCTCAGGGAGCTCTAAGAGCTAAGCGATCTGTGGTTTTTGTTCGCTCGGCTCTCAGCCATAGAGCCAGCGGGGGACAGATGCTGCATCGGACCAATGCTGCATCCACCTAAGTAAGTATGATTCTAAAAAGAAAAAAAATCCCATACTTCTCTTTTAAGCTTTTAGGTGCCAGCCTACACATAGCTGTACCAAGATCTTTAGTGAAATATTAATTGTTATATACAAAGTTACAATAATCATGTTTGAAGTAACCCATAGAATAATTAAAAACAAATATTCACACTGCTGTATTTATATATAGTATTACAATGCCCTTGTTAAAAACCTGAACTTCAGGAATTATCTGTATTGCATGCCTACATTGAAATAGCTTGGCATAGTGTAAGTATGCATATCTCATACCTGATAGGCTGCTGAGGAAGCTGAATATTACTGTAGTAGTAAGCTCTACTACAGCGATGGCCACAACCTTCTGGGTCCTTCTGGATAGGCTTCTCTCTGCATGCTTTTTAAATCAGGGATTGCCTTATAATAATCTTAAAACATTACAAGACATTCTGTGAATGGCGGAGGTGCTGAGCAAATGACTTATTTTTATTTATTTCAGGTACTTATATAGCGCCATCAATTTACGCAGCGCTTTACATATATATTGTACATTCACATCAGTCCCTACCCTCAAGGAGCTTACAATCTAAGGTCCCTAACTCACATTTATTCATACTAGGGACAATTTAGACAGGATCCAATTAACCTACCAGCATGTCTTTGGAGTGTGGGAGGAAACCCACGCAGGCAAAGGGAGAACATGCAAACTCCAGGCAGGTAGTGTCGTGGCTGGGATTCGAACCAGCGATCCTTCTTACTGCTAGGCAAAAGTGCTATCCACTACACCACTGTGCCGACTTCCTATGGTCTGTGCGCAAACAGAAAGCTGTTTGCACAAGACCAGATGATTGCAGCTATTACTGTAGTAGTGCTGACTATTGCAGTGATTTTCAGCTTCCCCAGCAGCCCCTCGGGTATGGGATATGCATACTTACATTGTGTCAAGCTACACCGATTTAAGTAGGCAATACCAATAAATGGAAGAGTTCAGCTTTAAAGTATACCAAAACTATGTATATGCAAGCTAAACTGACCATGTAAGTTGCAATAGGCACATACATGTGCGCATGGGGTGTGCCTGGGAACACCCTAATCACCCCATGAGGTGTGGATTGCCCCTGCAGTGCTGCCTGCTGCCCGCCTCTTCTCCCCAACTGGCTGCTGCGCGGGGGATGTTTCAGAATGGAGAGTGGGAGACGTGGCCACTAAAAATGTCATTTACTGGTCCCTTACTTTTCTGAGTGAACATAGTGAGAGATCAGTAATGATCACTCACTGTGTTTATTTATAACTGAAGTATAGTAAACTGTGTTTACTAGGCTTCAATTTGTGTATGAATAGGAAGCCACTCAGCACAGAGCACCTCCCATCATCCCTTCACTGTCCAGTGAATCCCTCTCCTCAGTCCCATTCTCTGTTTTAAAAGTGAGACATCAAGGGTGTGTTTAGACCCCTGATATTTCACCAAAGCTCCCAACAAGGCTCTCAAAAATTGTAAAAAAAAATGTCATTGTAAAAAAAAGAATAAAACAATAAAAAAAAAAAAAAAAAAAAATGCATGTGTGTTTGAGCTTTAGGGTGCACACCCTAATGCAATTGGCTGTGCACACCTATGGAAAGGCACCATCTTCAGAGTACAGTCACTAGGTTCAATGTGTCTCCTCGGCATCCTTGAGCATTGAGCAATCCAATATGAACTTCAGCAGTAAGTTGAGCTTACATGCTCATATTCCATAATACAGAACTGGTACATCTCATTTGATTTCCAAGATATTAAGATGATTGCAATGTGGGCTGTCTAGAGGACACTTAAAAAATGACAGTAGCATCATGGGAGCGCAGTGAACGCACCATAGACCTAGTCACCATGCTCTGCAAATACCAAAAGGTGCCCACTTCAAAAAAATAAGTCAGTTTAACCACTTCAGCCCTGGAAGGTTTTACTCCTGAATGACCAGGCCATTTTTTGCGATACGGCATTGCGTTATTTTAACTGACAATTGCGCGGTCGTGCAACAATGTACCCAAATAAAATTTGTGTCCTTTTTTTCCCACAAATAGAGCTTTCTTTTGGTGGTATTTGATCACCTCTGCAGTTTTTATTTTTTGCGCTATAAACAACAAAAGAGCGACAATTAAAAAAAACAAAAAACAATATTTTTTATTTTCTGCTATAAAATATATCCAATAAAAAAATTTAAAAAATCAAATTTCTTCATCAATTTAGGCCAATATGTATTCTGCTACATATTTTTGGTAAACAAAATACCAATAAGTGTATATTGACTGATTTGCGCAAAAGTTATCGCGTCTACAAACGATGGGATATTTTTATAGCATTTTTATTTACTTATTTTTTTTTTTACTAGTAATGGCGGCGATCAACGATTTATTTATTTTTTGCGGGACTGCGACATTGCGGCAGACAAATCGGACACTGACACTTTTTTGGGGACCACTGTAATAATAACAGTGATCAGTGCTACAAATATGCACTGTTACCGTACTGACACTGGCAGGGAAGGGGTTAACATCAGGGATGATCAAGGAGTTATATGTGTCCCTAGGGAGTGCTTGATAACTGTGTGGGGGTTGCTCTGACTGGGGGAAGACAGAGATCCATGTTCCTGCTCAGCAGGAACACAAGATCTCTATCTTCTCCCCTGTCAGAATGGTGATCTGCCTTGTTTACATAGGGGTGGCCAACAAAAGAACACCGCTCTAGGCATGCATCTCATAATGCATCCCACCTGCTGACAGGTGCTGGCTCTGAATGTAGGAATGAATCGAAAAAAAGACTGGACGGCCGCACTCTGTTACCACCTTTATAGAAGATGGTTTAAAAATTATTCTGGTACAAAGACATCAGAGGCACAGGATCAATGAAAAGCTGACATGTTTCACACCACTATGGGGTGCTTAGTCGTCATGGGTGGCCGATGTACCCACTGATTGGCTCCCCCTCAATCAGCATGCAATCGCACATCCAGCGGCGGGCACACGCCCCCTAGTAGCTATTGCATGAAATGACGTACAGGTACGTGATTTTGCTCAATAGAGCCGACCTGCCACAGTATATGTATGTTAGGCAGTCGGCAAGTGGTTAACCTGTATTCTCGCAGATATACTAGATGCGCTTTAATAAACTAAAATGTCATTATAGAGTAGCCAACAGCAACCAGCCAGCAACCTTGTTGCATTGCTTTAAATTGATGAAAGTTTAAATCTGAATTGCTGTAAGGTACTGTATGTCCTTGTTCTTCATCTTATGTTATTAAATAAACCCACTTATCCATTTTCTAAAATACAGCAAAGTGCAGTAGTGTGCAAAGAGCAATAAGCGGTAATAATAAGTTTTACTCAGTTTTCCTGTCTTCCATTGGTTGTGGGTTTGCTGTGCACAAAAAAAAAAAAAAAAAAACAAAGTAAAATTCTGCGCTGATTCTGTTATTTTCCAGGGCAGGGTCCAATCTGCTGGGTGGTTGTAGGCAAATAATGACAGTGCTTAGTACACTTCGTAACAGGAGTTCTAATATGCTCAGTGTGTTTCAGGACCACGGACAGCACTTAGTTTAAACCTAAAGATTAGCTGCAAAAGGGCGTCCAAGTGCAAGGCTGCCAAAAGCTATCACTTAAGTAGCATAACAATTTTACAGATAGCCCACATTTTTTTTTTCTCAACTCAAGCAAGAATTTAATAAAAATCCAAAGGCTGATTTTTAACACAGTCTTCTTTTATCATTCTGTTTTTTTTTATAATTTTAAGATAACGGATCTAAAGCTGAACTCCAAGCAAACAGCTAAATGCACAGATGAAATACACATAGGGGGGCTGTTTTACGTGCTAAAAAGATTTGTGTTTCTGTCCACCCAGTCCTAAGTTTACACAGCTCAGCCCTGCCTGAGGACCTAATTTTTCTCTGATTTAGTTTTATTTCACTTACAGGCCCCTCCTTAAGCCCCATACACATGGGCAGAATGTCGGCAGATGTTTACCAGTTCGAAAAAAGAAAAATGGTCGACGTCCTGCCCTTGTGTATATCTGTCTGTCGGATGAGCATGCTGGAAAACCAGCAGCCGACCGACTCCTGATCAGTGCTCTCAGCCAATGGCAGAGAGCACCCGATCAGTGCTCTCTGCCATTGGCTGAGAGCGCTGATCGGCGTGTTCTGGCGGAGGGGATGTCCCGCTGTCAGAACACAACAGCTCAGCGGGGAAAACTGCTGAACTCAGCTCGCATGTTTAGTACAACGGCGCCGACCAGAGCTGTCAATTTTTTTTTTTCATTAAACCTGCTGAGTTGAGCGAAAGAAAACGAATAGTGTGTACCCGGCTTTAGTCCTACCCCTACCCTGTGACTGAACAATGAAAGTAGAAGCAGAGTACTGATGAGCTTATCTCTCTGGCATTCAGCTTTTGTTCCTATTAGCATGGCTGTTTGCACTACAACACAACTAATTGATCACTTGGGCTGCTTTTAACCTCCCTCACCTACTTGGGGTTAATTTTCCTATTAAAGGAGTTGTAAAGTCAGAAGGTATTTTTATCTTAAGGGATTCTATGCCTTAAGATAAAACGCCTTCTGTGTGCAGTAGCCTCCCCTCAGCCCCCCTAATACTCACCTGACCCCCATCTCTGTACAGAGATGTCCACGAGTGTCTCGGCCATCCGGGGCTCTCCCTCCTGATTGGCTGAGACACAGCAGGGGCGCCATTGACTCCTGCTGCTGTCAATCAAAGTCAGTTAGCCAATCAGTAGAGAGAAGGGTGGGGGCGACCCACAGCTCCGTGTCTGAATGGACACACAGAGCTGCAGCTTGGCTTGGGTTCCCCCATAGCAAGCTGCTTGCTGTGGGGGCACACAATGGGAGGGAGGGGCGAAGAGAGCAGTGGAGGCACCCAAGAAGAGGAAGATCCAGGCTGCTCTGTGCAAATCCACTGCAACCGAGTAGGTATGTATCACATGTTTGTTATTTTTATTTATAAAAAAAAAAAAACAGAGACTTTACAATAACTTTAACCTTTTTCTGCTGGGTTGAGCTGAAATAACATACTTACCCAGGAAATCCAGCTCTATACTGCTGTGCTCTCCCGAAAAGCCTCTGGACACTGGGTCCTGTGCCGCCATCTTCTTTGTTGAAGTTATCATAAGGGCGGCTATCTCTTCTGGGCTCTGATGAAGAAGGGACACCTTCAAAACGCGTTAGCCAGCAGCAGTTCGTACGTCCTCTTCCTGCGATATCAAATCAAACTCTGATATTTACACTGCTTTCATTAACCGCTTGCCGACAGCCCTATAGCACATTTACTGCTACAGGGCAGCCACGCTACGCAGGATCATGTGTGTGTATATATATATATATATATATATATATATATATATATATATATATATATATATATATATATATGATCCTGCACTTCTGGGTATCGGGAGTGAGTGCGCCAAATGAAAGGACATACATTTTATTTGGGTACAGCGCCGCACGACTGCGCATTTGTCAATTAAAATAACGCAGTGCCGTATCGCAAAAAATGACCTGGTCATGAAGGGGAGCTAAAGTTGTTAAAAAAATATAGAGTGGAGACACCCTTAGGCTGCATTCACACATGACTGCGGAGGGAATATCCTTGCTTTCGCCCTGCAATTTAAAATGGCTGCAAAACACGGGATGCATTTGCGATGCCATTACTTCTACTTTTGCCACGATTGTCATGCGGTAAATTGCACTGCAATCACCACGCACAGCGTTTGTCATTTAAAAAAGGAACATGAGCTTCTTTTGGGTGACATAGTCACGCATTGTGATTTGCCCTGATTGCAGCTTGATTTACCACGCGACAATCAAGCCAAAATCGCGGTGCGATTGGGGTGCCATTAGAAGTAATGGCATCGCAATCGCATCCCACGTTTTGCAGCCATTTAAAATTGCAGACTGGAAACGCAGCGATTTTACCCACAATCATGTGTGAATGGAGTCTATGACAGGAAGTATGTTACTGGCCAAATCACTAGGTGAAAATGAAGGACAATGGCCTAAAACAGCGAATGCAGCCATCGCATTCAAAGACTGGTAAGCTGCAATATAGTACATTTTTGGAGGGATTAATACCACTTTAATGATGTATTAATGATTTCAGAGCTGCATTGATTTGCACCTTTTATATTTGCCCAGGGCTTTGCTTTAAGGTGTAAATAGGCGCAAAATTTCTATCAATAAATCACTTTTTAATTTAATTTTAATTTTTAGCTTTCTCACCCCCCTTCCCACCCATAACTCCCCCCCCCCCCCGCCCCATGCTGCTCATGTCAGTCGCTTCTCATTCCCAATTTCTGTAATTGCATTTTAGCACTCTTGATGAACCGACATATTTAACTAATTTACAACATAAAACAAAGCCAACTTGTGTTACTCTTATGAATTTCACCTAGTGGAAAAGGCAATGTAAAATATATTCTAACAGTTATTTATAATATAAAACTGGGATTCCTTTAGCTGGTATTTTGCAGTGCTAGACTCTGTTATCTGCGGCGGAAAGAAATAAAACAGTTGGGGTGCCACTAAATGCAGTACATTTACACCATGTAGTAAGGCTGCAAGGGACTTCTGTCACTTAAGGGCCAAGTCAGCTCAAAAATTATATTTCAGTTTTTGCTGACAAATAAAATCCCACGCTGGCTTTGTATCTCTGTGAGACTGCAATGGTGAGATAGCACTGCCAGAACTCCCATTTCTGCTTGACAAAGCCAATGACTGTGCTATTCCTACCCTGGTGGTTTCTTCATAATTTAGAAGAAATATATAGTTGGCAAATTCAGTTGTAGGAGAGTGACATCTTTGTTATGGCTTTGCGGGAGGCAGCAGAGACACAGATTACTGCAGGGAAATCTCACCATTGAAGTCTCCGAGCAATAAAAAAAAGTCGACACACCATTCACCTACAAATGAATTATATTTTGAGTGGAACATATTGAATTGTATGTAAAACACTTTGATCAATATGTCACATGCAGTGCATGGAAAAAAAACACAATACCTCATAATTCTATACAGATTGTTATGTATAGATAAATACTTTTACATTTCAAGCTCCATTTTTAGTCATTTGTTCTTCTGAGGGTATATCGATCCCCGCATCTATTACCTTTACCACTACCCCCTCCCATTAGAATGTAAGCTCTATCTTCTGTATTGAACTGTACTGTAATTATGCTGTCCCCCCTCTACATTGTAAAGCGATGCGTAAACTGTTGGCGCTGTATAAATCGTGCTTAATATTAATAATAACAATAATATTTAGAAAGTATTTTTTCTTTTATGGGAATTTTGAGATCGGTTTGTACTTTGCCTTTATTTCTCCATACAAGTCATTGCTGGCGTTTTTATGGTCCAAATATACCAGGGGTACCTTCAGCACACAGATAAAAATGTTGGGGAGCTAATGGCATAACAACAATGTCCACTTTGGAACACATTTAGGACTAATATACTTTGCTTGACAGAGAAAAAATAAATTGGTCTAAAAACCTGTGATTATACATTAAGATGAAAACTATAGAATAGATGGGTTGAAAAGTAGATAAGTTGTACGATAATGAAAAACTGTGACCTGGAGCAACCATTTGAAGACTTGAGGTGCATGCCCTAGGTGCCAGGAACTATCAACATCTTCCAAATCACTATGAATGCATGGCAAGTCCATTGTAAATGCAACTCAAACAATGTTAAACAACTGTGGACAATGCGTTGGGGTGTGGCTACACTGCAACACTGAGAAGGTGACTCCATGTGTACGAAGGAAGCTATGAGAAGATTGCAACACTGAGTCACCTGGCATGTTTGGAATTTTAACAAGGTGATTTTGAATCTTTTATGATGTAAGTGCATTACTTTTAATAAACAGATTACCTTAAAGTGACACTAAAGGTTTGGGTTTTAAAAAAAAAGAAAATATCAAACATATCATACTTACCTCCACTGTGCAGCTCGTTTTGCACAGAGTGGCCCCAATCCTTGTCTTCTGGGGTCCCTCGGCGGATCTTCCAGCTCCTCCCCACATCAGATAACCCCCTGGGAGAAGCGCTCTCGCGGGGGGTTACCTTGCGGGGCGCGCTCCTGAGTCCAGCATTCGGAGTCCATAGACACCAAATGCAGGACTCGGCCCCACCCCCGGTGCCTGCGTATTAGATTTGATTGACAGCAGCAGGAGCCAATGCCTGTGCTGCTATCAATCTAACCAATCAAGAGCCGAGAACCCCTGCCAGAGAGAGGGCGCGTCCCCGTGGGACAAGTTCGAGGGTTCAGGTAAGTAAAACGGGGAGGGCTGGGGGGCCGGTCACCGACAGGTGTTTTTTCACCTTAATGCATAGGATGCATTAAGGTGAAAAAACACAAACCTTTACAACCCCTATAAGGTGTTTTTACACTGTTGGAGGTTCTGTCTCAATTTCTATTCCCACATGTGGAGAGTGTCTTTATTAATCTGGACGGATATTGGCGTGTACAAGTGGCTCTTCAATAACATCAAATAAGGTGATATTTGCCAGACACGAGAGTGAATGGCAACAGCATCTGGTGAGCTTTATTCTTAAGGGAGTGGAATTGGCACACATCACTTTTGTAAAGGATTTTGGTGGATCAACGAGATTTTGTTTCACTATCTTTTCATCACTTTAAGTTGGACTGTATTACCATATTGATTTGCATATGTTGGAGCATATATCAATTTTTTGTATATTTTTTGGATATGCCATATGGACACTTTTCATTATGTATGGGTGTTTTATGTTGATCATTTCACAATGCTAATATTTAGGAGATCTGTAGATTAATCTAGTGCGCTACTGTGGAATTTTTTGTCTCTCTCTCTCTCTCTTTTTTACATTGTCATTTGTTTCACCTCATTTGCATGTTCAACTGTGTACATTACTTCTTAATCAGTCAGCAGTCCCAGTATGACACGTTATGCCTTTTTAAAAATCATTGTTTTTACTCAAGATTCACCAAAGATTCCCACATTTTCAGACAAGATTCAATTAGAAAACTATGCAAATATTGGGTAAAAGTTCTGTGGATTTTGGATGAAAACCTTGATTAATAGTCCCCTTGGGGCTTATTCCCACAATGTATGTTGGGCAGCATTGCTCCATGTAGGCCCAATGCAATAAAAAGTAAAATTACCAGTGCACTGGCCAAAAGTAGCATATGCTGCAATTAAATTACATACAACACACTGGGGTTGATTTACTGAACCTTGAGAGTGCAAAATCTGGTGCAGCTCTGCATAGAAACCAATCAGCTTCCAGGTTTTTCTCAAAGCTTAAAGGGTATGTAAAGGTTTGTTTAAAAAAACGAAAAAAAAAACCCCAAACATGTCATACTTACCTCCTCTGTGCAGGTGGTTTTGCACAGAGTGGCCCCCGATCCTCCTCTTCTGGGGTCCCTCAGCGATGCTTCTGGCTCATCCTCTTCTCTAGTGCCCCTTTGGAGAGCCTCAGGGCACTTGTGTGGGCGCGCTCCTGTGCCCTGCTGCTGTGTCCATTGACACAGACAGCAGGACTCTGCCCCGCCCCCGGCTCCTGCATCATTGGATTTGATTGACAGCAGCAGAAGCCAATGGCTGCGCTGCTATCAATCTATCCATTCAGGACCTGAGACATCGGCTGGAGCTGGTGTGCTCGTTCTTGGCGCTGGAAAGACCAGGTTCAGGTAAGTAAAAGGGGGGCTCTGAGGGGCTGCTGCATCACAGGAGGTTTTTCACCTTAAGTTGAAAAAATCTTGAGGGTTTACAACCCCTTTAACTGAACAAGCTGACGTTAGAAGCTGATTGGCTACCATGCACAGCTACACCAGATTTTACACTCTCCAGTTTTAGTAAATCAACCCCAAAGTGTTGAAATGCAATACATAATTTTTTCATAAAATTCTTGCTGTGAAAAAAAATGCACATCCTTGCAATGAGTTAAAAAAAGCATGGGGTGTCAATGCCAACTAAATGCAATGCAGATGGTGTGCCATGAATCCAGTGACAAATATGGCACTCCTTGTACTAAAGAAGCACTATAGTAACAAAAAAACCTTAATGTGGAATTCCATGCAATTGCTAACTAAGGTTAAACTTGCCCCCAGCCCCACCCCTCTAACTCCTATTCTAACTACCCTGTGAAAGGAAGATGCATATACCTACCTATTCTAAGGGCTCTCTGGTCCAACCATGTGATCTCAACCGCATCCAGCTTCAGGGGAGCCTGGGCAGTATCATCCCCCATAGGCTTACTATGGGGCATCTATTGTTGGCTGTCCCTCCTCTCCCCTGAAGCTGCCACTGGGAGCTGATTATGTGACCAGACCAGATCATCCGGAAATTAGTAAAGTATACACTCTTCCTTTCACAGGGTAGTTAAGATAGGATTTAGAAGTGGGTGGGAGCAAGTTTAAGCCTAGTTAGCAAGAGCCTGGAATTTTACTTTAAAAACATTTATTCTGTGTGTATATATAAAAATGTTATTGACATATATATTTAGATAAAGGTATATTAGGCACTTAAAGGGCTTCCCCAGATGAACATGCAGGACTTACCTTGAAAAAAGTGAGCTTTGATTCGAAACGTTGGTGCACAAAAGGTATTATATTCCTGTTCATCTGGGTAAGACCTTAGCTTGCCTACTATGCTACATTATTTGCTTTATGTGGAGCACCAAGGCATTCATCTAGGATGGAGTGCTCATACTGCCTTCCTTTGCTCATACAATTCCTTAAAAAAGTATTCTTATCCCTTGAAATTTTCCACATTTTGTCATGTTACAACCAAAAACGTAAATGTATTTTATTGGGATTTTATGTGATAGACCAATACAAAGTGGCACATAATTGTGAAGTGGAAGGAAAATGATAAATGATTTTCAAAATGTTTTACAAATAAATATGTGAAAAGTGTGGCATGCATTTGTATTCAGCCCCCTTTACTCTGATACCCCTAACTAAAATATAGTGGAACCAATTTCCTTCAGAAGTCACCTAATTAGTAAATAGAGTCCACCTGTGTGTAATTTAATCTCAGTATAAATACAGCTGTTCTGTGAAGCACACCGAGGTTTGTTAGAGAACCTTAGTGAACAAACAGCATCATGAAGGCCAAGGAACACACCAGACAGGTCAGGGATAAAGTTGTGGAGACGTTTAAAGGAGGATTAGATTATAAAAAAAATCCCAAGCTTTGAACATCTCACAGAGCACTGTTCAATCCATCATCTGAAATCACCTTTCACTGCAATTACTGCTGCCAGTGTTTTTGGGGATGTCTCCACCAGCTTTGCACAGCTAGAGAGTGACATTTTTGCCCATTCTTCTTTGACAGAGCTTGAGCTATTTTGCAGATTGGATGGAGAGTGTATGTGAACAGCAATTTCAAGTCTTGCCACAGATTCTCAATTGAATTTGGGTCTGGACTTTGACTGGGCCATACTAACACATGAATATGCTTTGATCTAAACCATTCCATTGTAGCTCTGGCTGTATGTTTAGGGTCGTTGTCCTGCTGGAACCTCCCTTGGCTTGGTATCAAAAGAGCCCCTAATTTTCCACTACTTAATAAGTGATTCAACAGTACTGACTGGCATATCTTTTTATATCCTTTTCCATTTTTGTAAAGTTTCATTACCTTGTTGCGCAGGTCTTTTGCCTGTTCTTTTCTACCTCCTCATGGCTCAGTGTCTAGCCTGCTTAGTGCATCCATGTGAGAGCTAACAAACTAATTGACTATCTATACACAGACACTAATCGTGATTTAAAAAGCCACAAATGTGAGGAATTAACCTTTAATTGCCATTTTAACCTGTGTATGCCACCTTCTGTGTCTGTACCAAGGCCAAACATTCCAGGGTATGTAAACTTTTTATCATGGCCATTTGGGTGATTTCTGTTATCATTATGATTTAAAAAGGATCCAAAAAAATATGTGATAATAAATGGCTTCATGTGATTGCTATCCTTAAATAAAAGACAGTTTTTTGGCATGATCAGTCATATTTTCAGTATTAATGCCAAAATTTCACAATTTCTGCCAGGGTGCGCAAACTTTTGAGCACAACTGAATATTTAATGTATATATTTCCTAGCGCATTAAAAGCCAGAGCAGAGATGAGCCTGGAGACATGGATGAGTATGATGTATACTGGAAACTCTCTGGCTGTATCTTGTAATGTTGTCCATAATGGTGATCTCCCAATAGTTGCAACATTCAGAATTAGAACAGTCATTTTAATCATTCTATAGCTTCTGTGTTTTCTGCAATGCTCTAGACTATGCTCTGGACTCCAGACTATTGAACCTTTCTTATGAATGTCTGTGCTTTAAGGAACCTACAGTCTAATGGCCCAGCTAAAGTTATATAGGTGCACCAAACCAGTCTTGGGGGAAGATGATTACCATAAATGCATGTTTGTAGATTGTTGGAGGAAACCAGCTCGAGAAGGCATTATTTGTAATGTAAAATCCGTATTATTACGTGAATAAATTTCCCACATTATAATTCCTTACAAAGGCTTCCATCATTCATTCACGGAAGGTATCACCGCACTCATTGTTCAAGTCACCCATTCCAGTTAATGTATTCATAAATTCAGTATTTTGTGTCTATGAAAAAAAATACAATGCAGGTCACTAATGTAACATTACTTACTCATGTATTTTAAAGAGTTACAAGGAGATCAGTGAATCCCATTCCGGGGAAAAAATGCACATACTCTACAATGTACAATAAAACATCTCTCCCTGTGATGCCATTATCAGAAAAATCTCTGACTATTTGGCCGCACAGGGAAGGGGATTTACATACCTTCTGTGTATTGCTATAACTGAGCTGTGTCGTTGCACACAATCTGTAGGAATGTGACTCTGGCATATACAGTGATATTTTAATAACTTTATTGAGGATCATAAAATAATGTTCTCCTAGGTTACTACAGAGAAGAATATGCATGAAGAACAAAACCAAGGGAAGCCTGCTTTATGGTGCTTTTCGGGAGTTAACAGTATTTTCACAGAGGAAAAATGGAAATTGTAGCTAGTGTCTTTTAGACTGTTAATTCAGTGGTGGGGCTGAAGGGTTCTTGCAGATCCTGAGTGAAGGCACCAATAAACTCTATGTATTGTTCTCATTTGCTTGGTGTACAATGCAGTATAATGCCCCGTACACACGATCGGACATTGATCAGACATTCCGACAACAAAATCCATGGATTTTTTCCGACGGATGTTGGCTCAAACTTGTCTTGCATACACACGGTCGCACAAAGTTGACGTACACCACGTATGACTAGACTAGAAAAGAGCAGTTCTGAACCAAGCGAGGCACCCTTTGGGCTCCTTTTGCTAATCCCGTGTTAGTAAAAGTTTGGTGAGAGACGATTCGCGCTTTTTCAGACTCATGGTTTTCAGAACGTTTTCTGCTGTTTCAGTTTGTGCTTGTGGGTTTGTATCTGCTCTTCAGTTCGTGCAGTCAGTTCGTATTGGATTATTCTGTGTGATCTTGTCCGCTCGTTGCTGTTTTTCAGGTTGCTCTTCACAGGCCTTGCTGTTCTTCAGTGCGTTCTGTTACTTCATTCTGAGCAGCCAACCGTTTTCTAGCCATGTTGCATATACGTACTCTTTGTAGAGTTCATGCTGTGTGAGGGCTTGGTGTTGAGGTCCTTACCTTGACACAAGTCCAGTCCAATAAACAGGGTGGGGAGGAGTTCATGGACCAAGAATTGGTTGCTCCAGCATGACCAATTCTGTCACATGCCTTTGCTCCTTGAGATCCGTGAGAATAATCCTGATGATTTCAGGAACTTTCTCAGGATGACGGACCCTGTATTTCACCGTTTGTTGGCTTTGCTGAAACCCTATATCAGCAGGCAGGATACCTGCATGAGGCAAACCATCACTCCGGAGCAGAGGCTAGTCGCCACCCTGCGGTACTTGGCGACGGGGAGAAGCCTGCAGGACCTCAAGTTCTCGACAGGCATCTCCCCCCAGGCTCTGGAGATCTTTATCCCAGAGAACTGTTCTGCCATCATCCAGGTCCTGCAGAAGGAGTATATTAAGGTAAGATTTTTATCCTTTAACATCACATTTTATTGTATATAATGTTTGTTAATATATTGTATTTCTTTCCTCATTCCCTAATGACCATGATTGTAATATGCTGTGAATGTCCCCTTTGTCCTCATGCATGCTGGATTTTTATGTAATTTTTTTTTTTGTCCTTCATACATATTTGCCTTCACTTACCTCCCCAGTAGGGATGAGCTTCGTGTTCGAGTTGAACCCATGTTCAACTCGAACATCGGCTGTTAGGTCGTTCGCCGAATTGCGAACGATATGGGCCGTTCGCGCCAAATTCGTGTGGTGCGTAACGGCCCATAATTCACTGCGCCATCGCAGTGCATTGCTGGCTGATGATTGGCCAAGCATGCACTATGATCCGCATGCTTGGCCAATCACAGCGCCGCCTGAACAGAGAGGCTTTGGCCAAGGAGGCTTTGGCCAATTATGGCTCAGGGGATTTAGTACACGCCCCACACTATATAAGGCCGCCTGCACAGCGGCCCTGTGTAGTGTGTGTTCCGGCGTTCATTGAGAGAGAGAGAGAGACAGACAGTGACATTTGATTTGAATTAGATAGATTAGGCAGAACAGTCAGTCAGTTAGCTGCACTTACAGTGTATTGTGTATATATATGCATCCCAGGTGTTGCATATATATATATATATATATATATATATACACTGTATTCAGTTTAGCTAGATCCGTTCTTGTTATCTTCCTACTGACAGGCAGGCTTGTCTTGTTACAGTATAGACAGCTACCTGAAGAAAATTGCTGGTGTTCTTTTGATCCTATTAGTACCACAGTCAGGCAGCTAGACTATTTACAGTTAGTGCAGTGCGTCCTGCTCACAGTGTTCTGCTAAACCTACAAGTTAGTGGGGTGCGTCCTGCTCACAGTGTTCAGCTAAACCTACAAGTTAGTGGGGTGCGTCCTGCTCACAGTGTTTAGCTAAACCTACAAGTTAGTGGGGTGCGTCCTGCTCACAGTGTTCAGCTAAACCTACAAGTTAGTGGGGTGCGTCCTGCTCACAGTGTTCAGCTAAACCTACAAGTTTAGTGCAGTGCGTCCTGCTCACAGTGTTCAGCTAGATCCGTTCCCGTTATCTTCTTACTGACAGGCAGGCTTGTCTTGTTATAGTATATACAGCTACCTGAAGAAAATTACTGGTGTTCTTTTGATCCTATTAGTACCACAGTCAGGCAGCTAGACTATTTACAGTTAGTGCAGTGCGTCCTGCTCACAGTGTTCAGCTAAATCTACAAGTTAGTGGGGTGTGTCCTGCTCACAGTGTTCAGCTAAACCTACAAGATAGTGGGGTGCGTCCTGTTCACAGTGTTCAGCTAAACCTACAAGTTAGTGGGGTGCGTCCACCTCACAGTGTTCAGCTAAAGCTACCTGTAGAAGGTTGGTGGTGTTCTCATACTAAAGGCAGGCAGTTGATTTTGCTAGCTGCAGTATCAGTACATATATATATATATATATATATATATATATATATATATATATATATATATCCCAGCCTAGTACAGCTACAGGCCATTAGTATGTCTGGAAGGCCAAGAAGGAGAGGCAGACAGTCACAAGCCAATAAGAGAGGGCAAGCAGGCTCTGTGTCTAGTGCTGGTCGTGGAGACGGTGCATCCTCATCAGCACGTGGCCGTGGGACACGCTTGGCCTTTGTTTCGGCAGCTAGCCGTGTTGAGCCGCAACATGCGGAAGACTTGTTAGAGTGGATGACCAAGCCATCCTCATCCTCCTCATCCTCTCTCACTCATGCCCAGGGTACTTTGTCTGGCAAAGCAGCGGCCTCTTCCCTCGGCTCAATGTCATCAGTGACTCCTTCCCTAGCCCCACCATGTCCTCCTGAGGAGTCCCTCGAACTGTTTGACCACAGTGTTAGGGTACATGCTCCAGGAGGATGCCCAGCGTTTGGAAGGCTCTGATGATGATACTGAGCTCGATGAAGGCAGTAACATGAGCACGGACAGAAGGGGTGCCCAAGAAGGACAGCAATCTGGCAGTCATGCTCCCCCTTCTGCAGCATACTGCCAGGTTTGCTCCAGTGATGAGGAGGGAGGGGATGATGAAGTCACTGACTCAACGTGGGTGCCTGATAGGAGAGAGGAGGAGGAGGAGGAGGAGGCGGCACATCACCAACGAGGCAGGATGCCCTCCAGGGGCCAGCCTAAGGGCAGCACATTGACTGCATCACACCCCAAAGCTCCACATGTGCAGGGCGCTGCAGTCTCTGCGCGTTATTCAAAAAGTTCTTTGGTGTGGGCCTTTTTTGAGACGAGTGCATCAGATCGCACCGCTGCTATTTGCAACCTATGTCTCAAGCGTATCTCGCGTGGCCAAAACATCTCCCGCTTGGGTACCACATGCTTGACCAGACATATGTTGACCTGCCATGCAGTTCGTTGGCAAGCGTATCTAAAAGACCCACACCAAAGAACAAAGAGGACCTCTCCTTGCTCCTCATCAGCTGAAATTTCCAACCCCACTATACCTTCAGTCCTCTCTGAGACTTGCACTGAGAGGAATGAAGGTGTAGAATTAGGTGTGTCACAGCCAAGTACTTGTGGGCAATCTGCTTTTGGTACACCGACGTCAGATTGTACAGAGCAGTCAGCGGTAAGGTGCATATTACCGCTGACTCATGGTCTAGCAGGCATGGACAGGGACGTTACCTAAGTTTCATGGCGCATTGGGTGACTCTGCTGGCAGCTGGGAAGGATGCAGGACAAGGTGCAGTAGTGTTGGAGGTTGTTCCGCCACCACGCCTCCAAAATGCTAATGATTGTGACACACCTCTCTCCTCCACCCCCTCCTCTTCTTCTTCCTCCATGGCCTCTTCCTGTGCTTTGTCCTCAGAACCAGCGGTGCTCCGTAGCCGTTCAAGGGGCTACGCAAGTACGCAGGCCAAAAGATGCCATGCGGTGCTTGAGCTGGTGTGCTTGGGGGACAGGAGCCACACTGGGGCAGAGGTTCTGTCAGCTCTGCAGGGGCAGGTTCAGAGGTGGTTGACGCCACGCCAACTTAAGGCAGGAATGGTGGTTTGCGACAATGGCACCAACCTCCTCTCTGCCCTCCGACAGGGACAAATGACCCATGTGCCCTGTTTGGCTCACGTCCTTAACTTGGTGGTGCAGCGGTTCTTGGGCAGGTACCCGGGCTTACAGAATGTCCTGAGGCAGGCCAGGAAAGTCTGTGTGCATTTCCGCCGGTCATATAATGCCAGTGCTCGGCTGACGGACCTCCAAAAGGAGTTTAACCTGCCCAAGAACCAATCTGTGACATGCCCACCAGGTGGAACTCAACGTTGGCCATGCTGCAGCGGCTGCACACGCAGCAGAGGGCCATCAATGAGTACCTGTGCGACTATGGCACCAGGACAGGGTCAGGGGAGCTTGTTTTTTTTTCCCCACGCCAGTGGGCCATGTTCAGGGATGCATGCACTGTCCTGTCACCATTTGAGGAGGCCACGAGGATGGTGAGCAGTGACAGTGCATGCATCAGTGACACTGTCCCCCTTGTCCACCTGTTGGAGCACACGCTGCGTGGAATAATGGACAGGGCACTTGAGGCAGAACAGAGGCAGGAAGAGGAGGACTTCCTTAGCTCTCAAGGCCCCCTTTATCCAGACAGTGTTCCTGCGTGCCCGCCGATCACACAGGAAGAGGACGAGGAGGAGGAGGAGGAGGAAGATTGTGTCAGTATGGAGGTGGAGCCTGGCACTCAGCATCAGCAGCAGTCTTTAAGGGATCAGTCCCAAGAAACACATGGACTTGTACATGGCTGGGAGGAGGTGGCTGCGGACCATGTCGTCCTTAGTGACCCAGAGGACTCCGGACCGAATGCCTCAGCAAACCTACGCTGCATGGCCTCCCTGATCCTGCAAAGCCTGCGTAAGGATCCTCGTATTCGTGGTATCAAGGAGAAGGACCAATACTGGCTGGCAACCCTTCTTGATCCACGTTACAAGGGTAAGGTTGCGGACCTTATCTTGCCATCGCAGAGGGAGCAGAGGATGAAACATCTTCGGGAGGCCTTGCAGAAAGGTCTGTGCAACGCGTTCCCAGAGACTGGGAGGTTACAAACTCCTGTTTCTGGACAACGTGTTGCTGAGGCTTCGGTCAGTCAAAGAAGGAGCGGTGGAGAAGGTGGCCGTCTGACCGATGCGTTCAGACAATTTTTTGGTCCGCAGCCCCAAGGTATGATTGGTTCCAGCAACCATCGCCAGCGTCTGTTTTACATGGTGCAGGAATACCTAGGGGCAAGATCAGACTTGGACACCTTTCCCACCGAAAATCCTCTGGGTTACTGGGTCTTGAGGATGGATCACTGGCCAGAGCTTGCACAGTATGCAATTGAGCTACTGGCCTGTCCTGCATCCAGCGTTCTTTCGGAATGCACATTCAGTGCTGCTGGAGGCGTGGTAACCGATCACAGGGTGCGTCTGTCCACCGACTCGGTCAGTCGACTGACCTTCGTAAAAATGAATCAGTCTTGGATCACCACCAGCTACCAAGCACCTGATGCTGATGTAACCGAATAATTTTTTTGGAAATCTCAGATCCCTTCAAAGACTGCCTATGCTGATGCTGAGTGACTATCCCTGAGTAATTATCCTCTTCCTCCTCAATCATCACGCTGATAGCTTGTAAGAACATTTTTGGTTCTGGGCGCCACCACCAGTGCCTAAGGCCCAATTTTTCAGCCCCTGTTTAACAGGGGCGTGTAATTACAATTTTTGATGCAATACTTTGCAGCAGGGCTCGTTCCTGCGTTCCAACTAGAGTGTCTGTGAGGGGTTGCAGTGTTGTGGCACCAGCACCAGTGCCTAAGGCACAATTTTTCTGCCCCTGTTTAACAGGGGCGTGTAATTACAATTTTTGATGCAATACTTTGCAGCAGGGCTCGTTCCTGCGTTCCAACTAGAGTGTCTGTGAGGGGTTGCAGTGTTGTGGCACCAGCACCAGTGCCTAAGGCCCAATTTTTCTGCCCCTGTTTAACAGGGGCGTGTAATTACAATTTTTGATGCAATACTTTGCGGCAGGGCTCGTTCCTGCATTCCAACTAGAGTGTCTGTGAGGGGTTGCAGTGTTGTGGCACCAGCACCAGTGCCTAAGGGCCAATTTTTCTGCCCCTGTTTAACAGGGGCGTGTAATTACAATTTTTGATGCAATACTTTGCAGCAGGGCTCGTTCCTGCGTTCCAACTAGAGTGTCTGTGAGGGGTTGCAGTGTTGTGGCACCAGCACCACCACCACCAAAGGCCCAATTTTTCTGCCCCTGTTCAACAGGGGCATGTAATTACAATTCTTGATCTAATATTTCACAGCATGGCCCTGTGAGGGCTTACGTTGTTGTGGCCACAACAACACCTAAGGCCCAAATTTCTGCTGAGTATATAGGGCAGGCCCCTACTTTCAAACATCTAACTTACAAACGACTCCTACTTGCAAACGGAAGGAGACAACAGGAAGTGAGATGAAATCTACCCCTAGGAAGGGAAATTCTCTCCTGTAAGAGTTAATATGGGAAAAACATTTCTCCTTTCCACTGATGCTTTCCAATCTTTGTTCCACAAAAAACCCCAAATTCTCAAAAAACATTTGTCATGTGGAGAGGGTTGCCTGTCCAAAAGATCTCCCCCCCTGCAAAATGTTTGAAATGGCCCATGGGGGGGGGGGAATCTGATAGGTAGACCTTATACCTTGGTCTTTCAAAACTCCCTAAAATAAATGTTATACTGATGTTGGCCAAGAATGTTTGTGTCTAATCTGCTTTCCCTGTTTAGGTGCAAAATGATTAATTTTTTTTCTTGTTTGACTCCACAGTTTCCTTCCACGCCACAGGAATGGCAGACTGTGGCCTTCCACTTTGCCCAGCGGTGGGACTTTCCTAACTGCGGAGGGGCAATTGATGGGAAACACGTCCACATCGTCCCACCACCCAACTCAGGGTCATACTATTACAACTACAAGGGGTTCAATATTATTGTGATGTTGGCGGTGGTGTTGGCTACTTATGAGTTCCTGTATGTGGACGTGGGGAAGAATGGCCGGATGTCCGATGGTGGAGTCATCGCCCAGACAGAGTTCTACAGGCATCTCCAGAATGGCAGCTTGGACTTGCCACCTCCAGAAGACAATGTGGAAGGACTCCCATTCGTCTTCGTTGTGGATGAAGTGTTTGCGCTGGGGGACCATCTTATGCGGCCATTCCCTATGAGGACCCTCACCCCGGACCAGAGGGTTTTTAATTACCAGCTGGCCAGAGCCAGAAGAGTGGTGGAGAACACATTTAGAATCATGGCCAGCCGGTTCCGCCTATTTCTTACACCCATACACATGGAGGAGTACAAATTGAATCATATCATCCTGGCGTGCTGTGTTCTACACAACTTTTTAAGGCAAAATTCTGCCAGCTATGCTGCCTCAGTTGGGCCTGAGGCCGGAATTCATAATGAACCAACCCTGACGGCGCTTAAAAGGGGCCATCCTGGCTTGTCCCCCCTGAGTGCTCGTGAGGTCCGTCTTAGATACCTTGATTACTTTGCGGGTAGGGGGGCCATCAATATGCCAGACAATGTCTGAAACATTTTTAATATAAAAAAATCATTTTAATTACTAAAATCTTTGGTGACATTTACTGCTTGTGTTTCTTTTAACTGACCCTGACAGAAATGTGGTGAGTCCTGAAAATGGTGTGATTGTGTAACATTACAAAGCACTGTTGGGTGTTATTTACAAAGGCAAAGACACTTTGCACTACAAGTGCACTTGAAACTGCACTGAAACTGCACTTGTAGTGCAAAGTGGATTTTCCCTTAGGAAATAACCCCCATTGTCACAGAAAACACCAATTTGAGCACAACAAAAGTTTGGGAGAGTTGAAACAATAATCCACACATTCTTGATTATCAATCTTTTTAATACCAGCACAATCACATGTGCATTTAGAAAAGGTTTTTAAAACAAACCAACATGTTTGTACCTTAGCTACCTGGTTGTTGATGACCTTTTGTCTTGTGTCCTGGCTACACTCCTGCCTGCTGATCAAGCTTCACTGTGTTTCAGTTCCTGGTTCCTGCCTTGTAATCCCTGATCATCTGCTTCCTGCAAACCCTATCTGGCGCTGCCTGTTATACCGGCCCTAGTGCCACTCTGTGTCCTCACACCTTCTGTCATTACTACCATGGGTGTTGGACAAGAAGTACAAGAGAAGCCCCCTCTACCACTCAATCTCCACCAGATCTGTGACAAGCGCCTTCAGTAAACTGTATACTGGGCAATTCAAATTTCACTATTAATTTCAGTATATGCTGGGCAATTCAAGCGACAGTCTTCACTTTTTGTGTTAATGGGTAATAATTACATCTCGGACTGCATCTTTACTATATATATATATATATATATATATATTGGGAAATTCAAGTCAAAATCAGCACCCTCAGTATATACTGAGCAATTCAAGCCTCATTATACACCTTCTGTATATATAGAGGAAAATTGTTATTGAACTGTTTCCAGGAACAGATAGATGTCTCCAAATCCCTGAAAAAATTCAGAGTAAAATTATTTTGGAGAAAGACAGAGCTTCCTCCAAGAGAATGGGATTTTAATGGAGACAACAATGTCTGTTTCTAAGGTAGACACGCAATTAATGAGAGTTTATTTAAGAAAGTATTACATTTATTATCGCATAATAGCATAAAAAAATACACATAATTAAAGTTGCACATAAACCATAGGTGATACTGGATACATGAAATAGCAAGATGCTTGAGTATGCAGAAGGGCCAACATGTTTCGCAGATTCCTGCTTCTTCAAAGGCACCGCATGCATCTACAATTTCATCTGGATTACATAAAACATGTTATTAATAATTTCATCTTGGGAATCATAAATGATAATCACTTTGTTGCTTAGATGTGCGTGCTTACCCAGTTTGAGACCAGAGATGATTATACGGACGAGTGTGGCATGATACCATGATTAGGACTCGGCCAAGGAGGGCCAACCAGCTGTAACAGCTACCCAGTGGAAGCCAGATCCATCAGGGTTGGACAGTGGGGGTATCGGATAGCGCAAATACCAGAGTGATAATTAATGCCAATATTCTGAAAATTTAAATTTCAGTTTATAGGAAAGTATCTTGAGGCAATTCACATAAACTAATAAGTAATTAACATAAAAAATATATATAGCGAGCCAACATATCACAAGGTATGTATTGCACGCTCAAGTATTGATAAACAAGGGGGGAACGTTTTAGTCAATGTTTCAAAAAATAAATTACAAGGTTAGCCCAAAATAAGCCACAATGAAATGGAAAAGCCTGGTAAATCAATAAATGGTATCAGGTGTATAAATGTAAATATAGGTAGAAGGGGAACTAAGAAATCTATTTTGAATGGGTGTATCTGCATTACTCTAGTGCCCACCCTCGCTCCCTGGTACGAAGCATACCATTTAGCCAGTATTTAAGACTGCACCGTAACTGTGCCAGGGAGGATGATTTTGATCGGGAGGCCAAAGCACTATATGCACAACTCATCATTAGGGGATATAGTGAAAAAGTTATTAAAAAAGCCTACCAAAGAGCTAAAGCAAATACACGTGAGTCATTCATTTTCAAAACAAAGACGCGTGAGACTAACTCTACAACAAAACTTTGAGTGCACATCAGGACATATTCCGGAAACTGATAGAGAACAACTGGTATTTTCTATCGGAGGACCCTGTTATATCTAAATATATGGCAGATGGACCAGAGATCACTTATAGGCAACCTCGCTCAATAAGAGACAGTCTCGTGCATAGCCACTTTGCACCCACTGCTCCCCTTTTTGGAGCGGTTGGTGGAAAGGGTACTTTTAAATGTGGTCACTGTGACCAATGCCCTTGGATTAGGGAAGGCACGGGTTGCCCCCTACCAAGAGGGGGTTACTATAAATCTAAAACATATGCAGACTGTGAAACTATTGGTATTGTTTATCTTGCAATGTGCCTATGTGGCGCATATTGCATTGGGAAGACGAAACGCCCATTTGCTAAACGCATAAAAGACCATCTTTATTACCTAGATGCGGGACTATTATTCACCCCAATATGCAAACATGTGGGATTAAATCATAGTTACGACCCAACTTGTATATCTTTCTTTGCATTAGAGGTGATCTCAGAATCAGACAGGGGAGGAGATTTCAATAAAAAGATTCTCCAGCAAGAAGCTAGATGGATATTTAATCAAAGAGCCACTTATCCACCTGGGCTAAATACAGCCTTATTGTTCAAACCCTTTCTGTAATCTTGTACCTATATTTAGGATATTTATGGCTTCACTAATCTATCAATATATTGGTACCCTATATTATCATACCTTCCCCGGTGGTATAAGCATTATAGTTTTTCAATAATAGGAACTAAATACAATATGAGATCAACTACGCTTACCCTATGGGAAACATTTATTGTACCATATACAAACTGATACATAACCAATGTTGGTACTTTGATCTGTGTCCAATTTGATATTGATGTTGCCAACTGTCATGTGGTTCATAGCTATATGTATTGTATATGATTAGTTAAACTTTGATTACCATCATCCCTTGACTACTTGATTATTGGTTATTATTTCTTTGAACACTGGTTTCCTTCCCCTTTTCTTTATTTTCCCAGCGCTTGCCCTTCACTTCTTTCTCCCCCCCCCTCCCCTTTTCTTCCCTTCCCCCTTTTTTTCTTCCCCCCCATTGTAACCCTTATATTGACTGCTGTTTTTCTGGTTTGATATTTTGTATTTCTGCACACAAAGAAGCATGTGTTTACATGTATGTTTTTGTGCTTCTAAGACGGTGTTTGTATATTCCTTTATGATTAATTGATGTTTATTTCAACTGTCCATTTATATTTATGTTTGGCACTTTGGATGCTTTTGGACGGCGTGATGTTCCGTGCTTTGGATTCGGTTTATCAGCCTCCTGTGACATTGGTACTAAGTGGGGCTATTCGGGTGCCCCTGGCGGAGGGTTCACACTAATTCGGGGTACTTTGTCACAGTAAGTGGGCTTAGCACTATATGACCATATACTGTGACCAAACCCCCATATTTTTTTAAAATGTTCAGGTGTTTTTAACTAGCCCCGCAGGAAATGTCATTCTTGTATGTGTGCGCTGTAAAATATTTTGTACTGTTTGTAGGTCTTATAGCAGCACCATCTTGAATTTAAACGCATTGTATGGTGTGCCCCCCAAATATGTTCTTGTATATTGTAATAGGCCTTGACCAGGTTTTTTGGGTTGGAGCACCCCTCCCCCTCCTCATTACCTCTTATTAGTGGCCACCAGTGTTTAGGATGTATCCCCTTCAGTTCTCCCACATAGAGGAGTTCAGCTCCCATGGTTGAGACAAAGGATCTTCCATTCTATTACTAGTGTAGGACCCACTAATTCGGGGTACTTTGTCGCAGTAATGGGCTTAGCACTATATGACCATATAGTGTGACCAAACCCCCGTATTTTTTGAATATGTTCAGGTGTTTTTAACTAGCCCTGCAGGAAATGTCATTCTTGTATGTATGCGCTGTAAAATATTTTGTCCTGGCGGAGGGTAGGGACATTTTCTTTTTCTCTCCCTCATCTCTTTCGCATGCTTATTGTGAGCGATTTGGGCGCCTGTGCACCAACGGCCATGTTCTCAGTCTTTGGCGCACAGTCAGGGGCTCCCACCCCGGAAGTAAAGTCAGTGGTCATGTTTGACCCTTTGTTCTGGTGGGATCACGCACATTTAAGACGGCGGTGACAGTGTCTCCGCCGTCACATGCATTAGGTAGTTCCCTATCACACCGCACAGTGGATGATTACACATCCACTGGGATTTGTCAATACGGACGGCGCTCAACAGGTAATCATCGGCCCCTTTCCTTTTGTATTATGGTTTCATACTATGTACTGTCAGATTGATATGGCTTCCAGCCATTGTGATTATACCATAGCAAACATATGGTTCAGCTTATTCTCTATCCTTTTCCTCCCTCTCTCCCCCTGTGTCTGGGACTACAATGCCTCAGCTATGGGGCAGTTGGGAGCGGTACATTTTTAACCTGCTGCTCAATATGGTAAATTCTCATATTCTATACTAGACATTTCCACCATTTTTCATGCCATTGCAGCTAAATAACATTAGTTATCTCTCCCTTAATTAGGTTAGCTGCCGCCCTTATGCTTTTTTGAAACAGTGACTAAAACGTTCCCCCTTTTTATCAATACTTGAGCGTGCAATACATACCTTGTGATATGTTAGCTCGCTATATATATTTTTTATGTTAATTACTTATTAGTTTATGTGAATTGCCTCACTTTCCTATAAACTGAAATTTAAATTTTCAGAATATTGGCATTAATTATCACTCTGGTATTTGCGCAATCCGATACCCCCCACTGTCCAACCCTGATGGATCTGGCTTCCACTGGGTAGCTGTTACAGCTGGTTGGCCCTCTTTGGCCGAGTCCTAATCATGGCATCATGCCGCACTCGTCCGTATAAGTATCTCTGGTCTCAAACTGGGTAAGCACGCACATCTAAGCAACAAAGTGATTATCATTTATGATTCCCAAGATGAAATTATTAATAACATGTTTTATGTAATCCAGATGAAACTGTAGATGCATGCGGTGCCTTTGAAGAAGCAGGAATCTGCGAAACATGTCAGCCCTTCTGCATACTCAAGCATCTTGCTATTTCATGTATCCAGTATCACCTATGGTTTATTTGCAACTTTAATTATGTGTATTTTTTATGCTATTATGCGATAATAAATTGAATACATTCTTAAACTCTCATTAATTGCGTGTCTACCTTAGTAACAGACATTGTTGTATCCACTAAAATCCCATTCTCTTGGAGGAAGCTCTGTCTTTCTCCAAAATAATTTTACACCTTCTGTATATACTGAGCAAATCAAACATTACTATGTACCTTCAATACATGTTGGGTAATTAAGTCCCCATTGACTCTGAATCCGACTTTGAATTCATATGACTTCACTTGAAATCGTGATTTCAAAGCCGCAAGTCAGGGTGACTTCATGCGTTGCACTGATTTGAACAGCTCCATTGCCAACAATAGGGTGTGACCTGTCATGCAATTTGAACCTTTCGAATCACATGACAAGTTGCACCAGTGTGAACGGGGGCTAAAGCCTCATTCTGCACTTTCAGCATATAATAGATGGTTCAAGTCTCAGTCTCTACCTTCAGTGTATACTGGGCAATTTAAACCTCAAGGCTGCGGTGACCTCTAATGCTGCATACACACGATCGGATTTTCTGACAACAAAATCCATGTTTTTTTTCTGACGGATGTTGGCTCAAGCTTGTCTTGCATACACATGGTCACACAAATGTTGTCGGAATTTCGGAACGTCAAGAACGCAGTGACGTACAACATGTACAACGGCACTATAAAAGGGAAGTTCAATAGCCAGTGCGCCACCCTTTGGGCTCCTTCTGCTAATCTTGTGTTTATCTCATGTTAGTAGAGGTTTGGTGAGAGAGGATTTACGCTTTTCAGCCTCGTGCTTTTCAGATCGTTACTGCTCTTCAGTTTGTGCTTGTGGGTTCGTATCTGGTTTTCAGTGCTTGCCTCCCCAAAGTGCACGCAAGGTCCGTATAAAATATATGGAGTACTTTGCGGGTAGGGGGGCCATCGATATGCCAGAAAATGTTTAATAAACATTTTAAAAATATTTTTTTTTTAGTTAAACTGAAATATTTCCTTTGATTTACTGCTTGTGTTTCGTTTAGCTGTCTCCTAGGATATCCAATGGGCTTTTTTTTTTTTGGCCATTTTCTTCAATAGTCCAAACGTAATTTATTTGATACATGAGGTGACAATCTCTTCTTCAGTGAACTATTATTATGTTGTGGGTCTGCTACACACACACCTTGTTTTTGTTGTTAATGTATGTAATGCATTACTGATAAAAATATACATCATTTTCAGCACCATGAATGAATTTTCAAGTCACGAAAATGGCATGATTGTGGCAAATTATAAAGCACTTTGGGAGTTATTTACTAAAGGAAAATCCAGTTTGCACCCCAAGTGCACTGCAAAAGTGCACTTGAAACTGAACTTGAAACTGCACTTGTAGTGAAAGTGGATTTTCCTTTAGTAAATAACCCCCATTTCAGTGTAAACACCAACTTAGTCCAAAAAATTATATTGAGCATTGAAAGAAGAAGCCACACATTGTTGAGTAGAAAACTTTTTACTCTGTGCACATTCACATGTGCGTTAGAAAAGGGTTTTTTTTAACAAACCAACATATTTTAGTAATAACATTTTTGTTTTTGACAGTACAAATAGCCTTTTTTGTGTTAAAACAGGCATGTTTAAAACCATAAAACAATACACAACTCAGGAACTTACAAAGTTCAACTTTGACAAAGTGAAGGCAATATCAGACATTTGTATGTCCAAACTGTGTTGATATTGCCTTCATTACTTGGGGTGATGTCACCCCTGTGAAAGCCAAATTTTGAAGATGCACACAAATTGAGAGTCAAAATGGGGATTTCCCTCTTGATCCCATGCCTAATGTCAACATGTGCTAGCTCCCATCATGGGGGATCAATGGATGTGTTTTGGGGGTGCAACCCTTTCCTCTCATCTACTTTAGTTGTGAGGAAGGGGTTGCACCCCCAAAATGCATACCTTGATATCCTATGATGGCAGATAGCACATGTTGACACACTGTGTGCATCTTCAAAATTTGGCTTTCTAAAAAATATTAAAAATGTGTGAAAATAATATAAATACAAACAAACTAGAAGAATTTTGGGGTGTTTTAGATTCTGCCTAAAACATCAATGATGTTTTTGAGTCTTTTTTCCACATCATTGATGTCTTCCTTGATCTTCTGTAAATCACGATTGCACACCATGATCTGCCCGATGAGGACGTGTGCACTTGCACTTGTGAAATTAGATTCTTCTTCCACAACATCCACATCACCTAAAATAAAAAAAAACACACCATGTATTATAATTATGCATGCATCCATCTATTACCTGAAGCTGTGGTCTCAGACACTCACCTGTTGTGGTCACTATTTCGCCCACTTCATAAACCTCTCCTTCCTCCACATCTTCTGGTCGTGGTGTGGGGATTTCCTTTTCTTTAGAAGGGGGGGGTCCCTGGGGTCCTCAGATGTCCCGAGTCTTTTCTCCCCTATGTGAAAAAAAAAAAGGTATACTTAGCACACAGATATTTGAGGCGAGAAATAGTAATATAAAACATTGCTTGGAAGTGTCGTACAATTGTCTTTTTTGGCAGAGTTCCAAGCTGAAGACATTATTTTTTTCCCTTTATAAAGCTGGAATACTTACCTTTTTTGTACAATTTGCTTCCCGTCATAGCCGGTCCTCTTCAAGATGTCCACCATGTCCACCATCTCTATAAAGGTCATATTTGAGGCCTTAAATCTCCTCCGGGATTGGGACGTTCGTGGCTCCGGCCTTTCCTCATTGCTGCTGCTGTCTGCATGCACTTGCTCTTTCTCCGCCATGTGCTCTCCCATTGTGCTGAAAGACAAGGGGCGGGGAATAGAGTAGAAAGAATGTCAGGGGTGGCCGGAGTTTCACGCATGCGCAGTGTATATAAAGCGTAACATGCGTGCGTTGTACGTACGATCTGTGAGCGGAGGAAGGAGTAGCGGAAGCGCTGAACGTAATAATGAAGGTACAATTTGAACTTGGTGCATCAGTGGCCTATACTGCTTCTAGATTGAGGCCTATATTGGGACAAGATTAGAAGAGTTTAGCCTGACATTAGGGTTTGTCTTGTGTCGTGTCTTGCAGAGAAAATGGATCCATTCAATGATAGGAAATTTCTAGCAATATTCATTGACATGTTCAGAGAGCTGCCCTGTCTGTGGCAGGTGAACCACCCATTTTTTAATACGCTAAGAAAGAAGAAGGCAGCACTGGAGAAACTGCTTGAAATTGTAAAGCTGATGATCCCCACGGCAGACATCACCTATTTGAAGGCCAAAATTGGTGGCATGAGGAGTACCTTAGGGAGCTATAGAAGGTCCAGAATTCCCACAGATCAGGAGCAGCAGATGATGTTTATGTACCCAGGCTGTGGTACTATGACAGACTGCATTTTCTGTCAGACCAGAGTGAACCCAGGCCAGCACTCTCCACTCTTCCTTCAAGGCTTCCTTCCACCTCAGCTGAGGCTTCCGATGTCCAACCTGGGCCTTCCACCCAGGAAGATGTGGAGGAGCCCAGCTTGAGTCAGGTAGAGCATTGTTCAACATATTTCTTGTCGTAAAATTAAAGATGTTAACTAGATGTTATTATTGATCACTAATTGCTGATTTAACAAAGTGGTTTTATTTATTATTTATTTATGTAAGTTACTTATATAGCGCCGTCAATTTACACAGCGCTTTTACATATACATTGTACATTCACATCAGTCCCTACCCTCAATGAGCTTGCAATCTAAGGTCCCTAACTCACATTCATACATACTATGGACAATTTAGACAGGATCCAATTAACTTACCAGCATGTCTTTGGAGTGTGGGAGGAAACTGGAGTACCTGGAGGAAACCCACGCAGGCACAGGGAGAACATGCAAACTCCAGGCAGGTAGTATCTGGGTGTGGTTGGGATTCAAACCAGCGACCTGTCTTACTGCTAGGCGAAAGTGCTATCCACTACACCACTGTTCAGCCCCCTCAATAGACAGTAGTGGCCACAGATAATTGGGACAAGAATGAAACATGCTGGGCTCAGAATGATAGTCTTTTCTATTTGTTAACATTCAATTTGCAACAGTCATGAGCGGAAAATTGTGTGTGATTGATGACAAAAAAACTAAAACTGTATTTCATACACAGGAAAGCCTCAGTCAGGAGGTGACGGGGGTAAGTGGCAGCCAGGAGGTCAACCATTGTCCTCCTCCACCTCCTGCCACAACTCCAACACCAGAGCCACAGCCTGGAAGGAAGTGTCTAAGCAAGACAAGAGTGTGATGGACTGGGTTCAGTCTGGTCTGGCAAAAGATGCAGGCTGTTGTATGACCACAGCCTGGGGACATATATGTCATTTGCTGCTGTTCCTGATCTCTTGGACTCCTGGACCGGATTGTGCTCACTATGGACTCCTCAGTCCACCAATTTTTCCTGTAAAATAGTTTTGATGTGTGCCCTGGGGTACAAAGGCTTCGCAAATTTCACCAGTTTATCCAGCGTTGACCTCCTCTTTATTTTGTTATGACCCATAATAAATGGCTATTTTTTTTTTTTAAAATACTTGCCTATGTGTTTTACTTCAAAAAGGACAGTTTGTGAGTAGGCAGGTACATTTCAAAAATACAATGTCAAATTAACAAGGGACACCAGCCAACCTCCTTTAGGTTAAAAAATACAAGATAATAATGGCATTGTGGTAACTCAACACACAAAACGAAAAAAAATATTATGGAGATCACTAGAAAAAAATAAATAAAACAGGAGATCTTGATAAAAAAAAAATCACTATAAAAATAATTACAAAACATTATTATGGAGATCTGACAAAAAAATAACGAATAATATTCAGGAGATCACGAGAAATAATAAAGAAATTATTTTTTCAGAACTCTGTGTGAATATCAGCAGCAAAACAACTTCATTATTCTAGCATTATAAAGAAGAAGAGAATGCGCTGCATTAAAAGATTTTAAAATTTGCAGCGTGACGAATGTGCTCCATTACGAACGCTAGTTTTACCAGACTGAGCGCTTCCGTCTTGTAATTGATTCAGAGCATGTATGGAACTTTGTGCGTGGGAATTGTGTACACACGATCAGAATTTACGAGAAAGGATTTTGTTGTCGGAAAGTTTGAGATCCAGATCTTGGATGTCGTTGTTGGAAAATTTAAGATCCAGATCTCAAATTTTGTTTATCGGAAATTCCGACAGAAAGTGTCCGATGGAGCCTACACACGGTCGGCATTTCCGACAACAAGCTCCCATCGAACATTTGTTGTTGGAAAATCCGATCGTGTGTACGTGGCATAACTTTCTCTAAGCTCAAGTTTCCTTTAATAAATACAATAAAATTATGAAATGAGGTGCCACCTAAAATTTTACCAAACTTAGGTACCAATCTATGTTGTCTTTTGAGCTAACACTAGACACAAAGGCACCCTAATATGTTAACAAATGTTAAACAAATACTATGCTGGCTTGAGTGAAATTACATAGAAGAAAAGCTACACAAACCCCTATTTCCAAGTGAGCTGGGTGGTCTGTTCATATAAGGGGAAAATGAGCGTTACTGCAAAGATCAATGAGGTGCACATTCCCAGGGCAGCTATAACAATTTCAGCAGCCAAGAGTTGTCAGAATAATGAGAACCACTGCTCAGCAAAATTATGTCCATTTCAGGGCTCTCTCTGGCCACTTCCTTTACATAAGTGTCATTAGTCAGTCATGTCCTTATGAGATTTAGTCCTGTGACCCAGTGAAGTCGCTAGGGGGTGAAATCTGGGGCCCATAACCCAGAGTCTCTTACCGGGTGCAGCGGTCAGGGCCTGACCGGCCTACTGGGATACCGGGAGATTTTCCGATAGGCTGGCAAGGCAGCCTGCCCTGGGACCGCTATGGGAAAGTCCATACAAGCTTGGTCCTTTACGGGCAGGCCGGTGCATGTTCAGTGACGTAATGGCGCCAAGCAGAGCCATTTGTAAATGTAAAGTAGCAGTGTCACCTCTGTGAGGTCTGGGCGGTGGCGTGCACCTCTCATAAGGGCCAGGTAAGACCCCTCTGCAGCCTCTGTCTACCTCCTCTTATTGCGCCATGTCTGCAGCCTCCGACCATCTCCCCTTGCACCATGTCCGCAGCCTCTGACCATCTCCTCCTGCACCATAGCCGCAGCCTCTGACCATCTCCTCCTGCACCATGTCTGCAGTCTCTGAATATCTCCACCTGCACAATGTCCACAGCCTCTGACCATCTCCTCCTGCACCATGTCCGCAGTCTCTGAATATCTCCTTCTGCACCATGTCCGCAGCCTCTGACATCCTCTCCTGCACCATGTCGCAGTGTATATACATATACACACACACACGTATATTATATACATGCGTATGCCCGCCCAAGCATATGACGTTCTTTACTTTGCTGCTATGGGCTCTAGCCTCAGTTTTTTTGTAGACCTAGCAACGTCCCTGGTCCTGTCCACATCTGTGTAATTTGGAGGAGCCCATTCTCATCTATACAGTGCACTTTCGTGTGACTTGAAAAAAAGGTGCAAGCTCTTCTTTTGGTGCTTTTTTGATTAAACAAATTTCAGTGGGAGTATGGAAAATACATGAAAAATGCATTAAAAAATGCACAAAAAACACATGAAAGGCACACACACAATTGTGAATCTAGCATTAGGGAGAGCTGACAATAATGAGTAGGAAAAAAAGACTTTTTTTTTTTTTTGTTTATTATTTTAGATTTGGCATTGGTACATTTCCCCCATCTACCCCTCTACATCATTTGAGTGATAACTCAATGCTGATGCTATATGCAACTGATGCATAAAGGTGTCCTTTTATGAAACTGAGATCAGTGGCGATCCCGAGTCTCACCGCTGATCTCAGGTCATAACCAGTGTATGAAACTGGGGTAATCAGCGGAAAACATGTTCTCCGCTGATTATCGCAGCACAGTGAGAATCTGTAACTGACGGTCACAGAACCGGCCAGTTTATGAAGGTGCGATCTCAGCACCTCACTGGTGATCTGTGACAGAATTCTCACTTTCTGATTCACCATTCCAGAGGTGGAGAATCAGAGACAGAAGCGCGAAGCTGGCTGAGTATTCTGGAGAAATCAAGAAGTCTTTAGACTTCTTTCTTTCACCGAACAGTCAGAGCACATCTTCCCCACCATTACACACCTCAAAACCAGCAGGTTAGGAATTTATAGTGTATGTATATATATATATATATATATATATATATATATATATATATATATATTAGATGTTCACGTCTCTGGCTGGGTTCACACTTGTGCGATGCGTGAACCAGCGTGATTCCTATGCGGGTTTCCACATCGCACCTACATTGACATTCTGCGCACCACTGCGGGTGTCAATGTAAAGTTAATGACACCCCCAGATCATTTCACAGGTCGCAGTGCGAACTATGTAATGGTGCAGGAATCGGAACGCATGGGTGTTCACACCCATGCGATACGATTCCAGTGCGGACCAAATAAAGGGTCCTTTACCATTTTGGTGCAAATGCAATATGATTTAGGGCCGGTTCCCACTGCTGCGATGTCCGAGATCGGATGTGATTTGCACCGCACTGCAGTGCAAATCACATCCGATCTCTGTGCGATGCGATTTCAGCCCTACAGATAGTATGGCTGAATTCGCATTGCATTCGGACCAAACTCGTACAGAACCCTTTTTTTGGTCTGCAGCAGAATCGGATCGCATGGGTGTTCACAAAGTGAGTACACCCCTAAGTGAAAATGTCCGAATTGGGCCCAATTAGCCATTTTCCCTCCCCGGTGTCATGTGACTCCTTGGTGTTACAAGGTCTCAGGTGTGAATGGGGAGCAGGTGTGTTAAATTAGGTGTTATCGCTCTCTCTCATACTGGTCACTAGAAGTTCAACATGGCACCTCATGGCAACGAACTTTCTGAGGATGTGAAAAAAGGAATTGTTTCTCTACATAAAGATGGCCTAGGCTATAAGAAGATTGCCAAGACACTTAAACTCAGCTGCAGCACAGTGGCCAAGACCATACAGCAGTTTAACAGGACAGGTTTCAATCAGAGCAGGCCTCACCATGGTCCACCAAAGAAGTTGAGTGCACGTGCTCAGCGTCATATCCAGAGACTGTCTTTGGGAAACAGACATATGAGTGCTGCCAGCATTGCTGCAGAGGTTGAAGGGGGGGGGGTCAGCCTGTCAGTGCTCAGACCATACGCCGCACACTGCATCAAATTGGTCTGCATGGCTGTCATCCCAGAAGGAAGCCTCTTCTAAAGATGATGATAAGAAAGCCTGCAAACAGTTTACTGAAGGCAAGCAGACTAAGGACATAGATTACTGAAACCATGTCCTGTGGTCTGATGAGACCAAGATTAATTTATTTGGTTCAGATGGTGTCAAGCGTGTGTGGCGCCAACCAGGTGAGGAGTACAAAGACAAGTGTGTCTTGCCTACAGTCAAGCATGGTAGCAGGAGTGTCATGGCCTGGGGCTGCATGAGTGCTGCCGGCACTGAGGAGCTACAGTTCACTGAGGGAACCATGAATGCCAACATGTACTGTGACATACTGATGCAGAGCATTATTCCCTCCCTTCAGGGTCTGGACCGCAGGGCAGTATTCCAACATGATAATGACCCCAAACACACCTCCAAGATGACCACTGCCTTGCTAAAGAAGCTGAGGGTAAAGGAGATGGACTGGCCAAGCATGTTTCCAGACCTAAACCCTATTGAGAATCTATGGGGCATCCTCAAACGGAAGGTGGAGGAGGGCAAGGTCTCTAACATCCACCAGCTCCATGATGTCATCATGGAGGAGTGGAAGAGGACTCCAGTGGCAACCTGTGAAGCTCTGGTGAACTCCATGCCCAAGAGGGTTAAGGCAGTGCTGGAAAATAATGGTGGCCACACAAAATATTGACACTTCGGGCCCAGTTTGGACATTTTCATTTAGGGGTGTACTCACTTTTGTTTTCAGCGGTTTAGACAATAACGGCTGTGTGTTGAGGTATTTCGAGGAGACAGCAAATTTACACTGTTATACAAGATGTACACTCGCTACTTTAAATTGTAGCTAAGTGTCAATTATTCAGTGTTGTCACATGAAAAGATATGATAAAATATTTTCAAAAATGTGAGATATAGGGGGGTTTGTCTGACATAACATATATATTTATTGTAAATAACTGTTAACGATTCTTTATATATACATATATATAAATATATATATGTATATATATTATTCTACCTGCATTTAAATGCTACTATTAATGTCATTTTTATATAATTTTTAATTTATAAGTAGATAAAATTTGGTAAACCCTGAAATATGGTTTTACCCATGGCATGTTCTATTACAGTTATACGGGTGTTTATCAATTATGAAATATATTTTATTTTAATTTATTAATAAATATTTATAATTGTATACTTTATTAAAATTATTTTTTAATTATTATAAATGTATTTGGCATTTATAGGAATGGTGTATAGCTGCATTACATATGTTGATTACATTCATTTACTATACACCATTCACATTTAAATTGGCACATGTATGATCTTTAAATATTGATAAAAACAATGTTTTTTTTAATAATTAGGTTAATGTATATTGTGTAGGGGAATTTAACTCTATTATTTTATTAATATGTTGGGCAATAATGTGTGCTGATTCGTGTTAAACTTTTGTATTTTCCGCTTCCTCATACTGTAATCCCGCTATATCACACGAGATTACAGTGAGAGGATCCGTTCTCAGGAGTTCCCGGCGTTTGTAGATCGCTTCTCAACATGAGAAGCGATCTACAGACCTTCATAAACAGGCACTCAGAGGAGAGCGATCTCCTCTGAGAATGCCTGAGAACTGAATCGCGGTATTTTACCGCAGTTTCATAAAAGGACACCATATACTCCCCACATGCATGTGATCTCTATCCCCATGACTAAGCTTTGAGGGGAGGAGTGAAATGCGCTGAGGGCGTGGCCTGGTCAGAGTCCATGCTGAGGTTGCTACTCCATTCATCGCAGTAGGACACCATAGCTGTGCGTCTTCCAGGGGTCACCTTTTTTTCCTTACATTTCCCCCATGGCAGTGCCTAGCTTCCCCTGCTTTTTTTTGACAATAGCTAGCTTATTAGTCTTACAAATTGCCGGAATTGAATATCAAGATTCAGCCCCCCATAGATCTTAGTAGCGTTCACTGCAAAGTTCAAAAACATAGAACACTAAGCAAAATGTGCAAAAACCCAGGCAGTTTCACTTATCCCTTGAGGTTGCATTGTAGGATGCAGTGGGGTGTCTTACTTGTTAACCTGAGCTGTAATGCAAATCCAGAAGTGCAGGAAAGATTTTTTCTTCCTATCTTCTTAAAGTGGTTCTAAAGGCTCCAGATTTTTTAACCTTTACGCAGCCCCATCACGATCGAGCGATGTTCACGAGAGCCTCGGCTCCTCATTGGCTGAGACAGCTGCGTGAGTCATTGGCTCCCCATTGCTGTCAATCGCAGACACTGGTGATGGGGGAGTCTGTCTGTCCTTCTAAGGCTGTACACTGGTGATGGGGGAGTCTGTCTGTCCTTCTAAGGCTGTACACTGGTGATGGAGGAGTCTGTCTGTCCTTCTAAGGCTGTACACTGGTGATGGGGGAGTCTGTCTGTCCTTCTAAGGCTGTACACTGGTGATGGGGGAGTCTGTCTGTCCTTCTAAGGCTGTACACTGGTGATGGGGGAGTCTGTCCGTCCTTCTAAGGCTGTACACTGGTGATGGGGGAGTCTGTCTGTCCTTCTAAGGCTGTACACTGGTGATGGGGGAGCCCATTTGTTTTTTTTGTCAATTGAAACACAAAGCCCCTTAGGATGGCAAGACATTACTCTGCTCCTCCATCCTACCCCTTTCCTTCTCTAAGATAACAGACTGACTCGAGACTCCACTGTTCACAGTTACCACTTTCCTTTGAAGGCAGGAGGTTTAGGGAAGCAGCACTGAGAGAGCAAGTGTAAAGAGCAAGTAAGTTGTAAACAGCAATTGCTGGCGTAAGAATTTTAGGCCGGGTTCCATATGTGCGGTGCGTTCCTGTTCACCGGTTCAGGTGCGAATCAGGTCAGAATTGTTGCCTGAATTCGTACCTGAACCAGACCCAAACACGCACAGGACCCTTTTGGATTGCAGACCACCGCCACCCCGGACCTGTGTGAACCAGCTCCATTGCAAGCCGGGCACACTCGCATGTCATGCGAATAGGATGCGGGGAAAGCTGCATTCAATTCGCACATATGTGTACCAAGCCTTAACAAATAGTTTAGAGGGGAATGTATATTTTATTGTGCTCAACGTGTTAAAATAAAAAGAGAACACGGAGAGTTTAATACTACTTTAAGAAAAGAAATAAATAAAATGCAAATGAACACAATTAACAACATAAATCAATTTTTATGGAGCCCCTTTAACGTTATGCCCCAGGCATATGTCGCGCATGCCTAACTGGTAAATATGTGGCGCTTCCAGCGGTACTAAAATTAATTAGCACATATTTTAGGCAAAATTAGAGATGTAAATCTTTATACACGGTGTATGTGCTGTAAAACTTGCCATGTGTTACTTTAATAGAATATTACAAAGTGAGCCGGGAGTCTCTGGGGGAATAGCATTATTCAGCATACTGAAGGAAAGGCAATATCCATACACATTGTTTGGATTGTTGGAGAAACAGAACTAGTTATCTAGAAACCACTTATATTTAAATGTGTCTTTACATGCCTGCTGTGGGTGGCATGGGAATAACCATGATACAACCCCAAAGGACATGTGAAGGAGAGAAAAAATCCTACAGAAATGCAGATTAATAGTTATTTGTTGAATTCTGAGTTAAATGAATCCCATGGGATTGTATTGATGCCTCTTTACATCACCCTCACCGACTATAGATGAGCCAATTTTTCTTGACTGTCAGTCTCCTCTGCGTCATCTCTGTTAATGTAGTTACAAGTTTCATTATACACAGCTGCAGAAAAAAAATGCATTATATTAAACGCAAGAAAATGGCACAATAGGTGGCAATGGAGCAAGTAATCAGGAAAGAGGCAGGGAAGCGCATATGAATGAATGAGCTGGCTCTTTTGCTTTCTTCAGCTGGGAACTTTATTCATGAAGTATTAAAAGGAAATGCGTTTTATTTGCTTTTCATTTAATGCTGAACTCCAGCAAAAAATAAGACAATAAAAATGAATAGCTCATTAAAAGTAAAATAAAAACCATCTTTTGCTACACTGTTAACCTTCAATCAAAAGATTTCCCCTGTAATGCTTTTTTCTGCCGCTAGAAGTCCTTACTTTGATGGCCAGCACCATTCAACCCACTTCTTTTGAGCCCAGGTCATCCTGGACCTGCCCAGGCCTGTGCCTGGACAGCCCTGATGAGCTTGTCTCACTTTGACTCTGCTCTTTCTTCCTATCAGCAAGCTTCTTGTCAGCACAAAAACTGATTGGCTCCTGGTACTACTTCCTCCTCTCCAGTCTCTCCAGTAGGGAGTGCAAGAGACTAATATCAGGTCACATTTACACTGTTTGCATTTAAAAAAAATGAATGATGTATTCATGATTACAGATCAGCATTCATTTGTGTAATTAATATATACCTAGAGTCCAGAGTTTAACTCATTAACCACTAGACGACCAGCCGCCGCAGTTATACTGTGGCAGTTTGGCTCGCCCGGGCAAATTGCCGTAGGTATACGTCAGCTGCTTTAAGACCACTAAGGGGCGCGGAGCAGCGATGGAGCCGGGCACCCGCGATCGCTCCTGAGAGACACAGAATGGAGATCTGTCAATGTTAACGGACAGATCTCTGTTCTGTCAGGGGTGAGGAGACACATCTGTTGTTCATACTAAGTATGAACAGCTATATGTCTCCTCCTTCAGGCAGTCCCATCCCCCCACAGTTAGAATCACTCCCTAGGACACAAATGTAACCCCCTTGATCCCCCCTAGTGTTAACCCCTTCCCTGCCAGTGAAATTTATACAGTTATCAGTGCATATTTATAGCACTGATCGCTGTTTAATTGTCAATGGTCCCAAAAATGTGTCAAACCTGTCCGATCTGTCTGTCGCAATGGCGCAGTCCCAATAAAAATCACAGATCACCGCCATTACTAGTAAAAAAAAAAATAAAAATGCCATAAATATATCCCCTATTTTGTAGACGCTATAACTTTTGCGCAAACCAATCAATATACACTTATTGCATTTTTTTTTCTTTTTATCAAAAATATGTTGAATACATATCAGCCTAAACTGAGGAAGAAATTTGTTTTTTTTATATTTTTGGGGAAGATATTTATTATAGCAAAAAGTAAAAAATATTGCTTTTTTTTCAAGATTGTCGCTCTTTTTTTGTTTATAGTGCAAAAAAATAAAAACTAGAGGTGATCAAATACCACCAAAAGAAAGCTCTATTTGTGGGAAAAAAAGGAGGTCAATTTTGTTTGGGCACAACGTCACACGACTGAATTGTCAGTAAAGGCGATGCAGTGCCGTATCGCAAAAAATGGTCTAGTCATTAAGGGGGCAAATCCTGGGGCTGAAGTAGTTAAAGGGTACCTTCGTCAAGTTGGGATCTTAGATTTTGCTGAAAGAATGGCTCCTTGCAATGATGACACTTAAAAAGTGTAAGCTGTAGCTTGACAACACCATGGTGCGATTGGTCAACCCAGCAGGGGTGTAATAAGCTATCTCGTGTTATTTAAATACAGTATAATTGATCGATGACTATTGATCATTTTTCACGATCATTTTGTTTCCTGTAATGTAATTTTACAGAATCAAATCTAAGAGAAAAATATTTTTAGCCAGTTATATGGTGGATAGAGCAATTGATCGTTTCTGAAATTATCACTTCTTTTTTTTTTGTTTATGTTTTACAGAGAATTTCTTTCATTAAAAATAACTGGAATCATGCAGATTAGTCACTTGCTGCACAAGCCAATTCTGACACATTTCACATACATGTAAAACTCAGCATTTTTTTAAGATAGAAAATACTTAGAATACCCAAACATTATATTTTTTCTGAAAGCAAAGACCCTGAATAATAAAAAAGAGGTTGTTGTAATTTTGTATGTCACACGATATTTGTGCAGCAGCTTATCAAACACAAAATTTCAGTAAAAAATACACTTAAATGAATCTTAGTGTACACAAACACAATATAATACTCACCTTTTGGTACAATATAAAAATATGATGTTACGTTGAGTATATAGATACCAAACATGTCACACTTATAAATAGTGCATGCCCGTGGAATAGTGGCAAATTATAGTATATTGAATTATCCATAGGTGACACCTAAAACAAAGCCTTTACAGGTTACCAGTTTAGAGAGGTCTGTCACTAGAATTATTACTTTTACTCTAATGTCCACAGTAATATCTCAGATGTGTGGTGAGATCACGGTTTACATGCGCGTGGGACCTATGTATGCCCACGTATGCCCACATTGCCCCCTTCCAAAACTGTTGGCAATCATAAGAGCTCATCAGCAGGGGTAAGTGAAATGATGTTAATGAAATTGATTTAGCTATCTGCAAAATTTCACAGAAGTGGAAACTCTCAATTTTTGCCAATTTGCTTTGATTTGCTCTGAAATTTGCTTTGTTTTTGAATTGTATTTGATCATTATTTGTGTCCTATCTCTTTACATCTTTTATTTTACTTTTTAACTATTCTTCTTTCCTTTCTGTGAAAAAAGTAAAATAATTAGGCTAATTAAGGGCCATTTTTTTTTGCACAAGAACAGGTTCAGGACATTTGAAAGCAATAACCCTAAGGAGACATTTAAAGCCCATTGTGCTATTAAAATGTACTTAATGTTTCTTTCCCCATCAACTTTGATGCATTTTTCCAAAATGGAAACATTTTGAGTAAATAAAAACTCTGTTACTCATCCCTGCCCACCAGATGCATTGGCAAGCATTTTGCTGCAATTTCCAGTGCAGACAAAAAACATGGAAAAGAGAAATGCATTGTGTTAAGTACCCTTCTGTACCCTTTGTGTGTAAGCCTGCAGTTTGGCATTAAAGCGATTGTAAAGGTAAAATGGAAAAAACAAAAAAGACAAACAAATATGTCTATAATCACCTGCTCTGTGCAGTAGAACTGCCGCAAACCTCCTCCTCTTGGGTCCCCCGCCGGCGCACCCAGCTCCTTCTCTCTGTCCAGTGCTCCTATGGAAAGCCACTTCCCAAGGGGGCACTCCTGCATGCTCGCTCTTGAGCCATGCTGCTGTGTCCCTTGACACAGACAGAGGGGACTCGTCTCTGCCCCCTCATCACTGGCTTTGATTGACAGCACTGGGAGCCAATGGCTCCCTGTGCCCCAGCAAAGGCAGGTAAACCCGTAAGTGAAGGGAGAGAAGAGCTGCAGACGTGCACAGCACTGGATCAAATGAGGGCTCAGGTAAGTAAAAGGGGGGGATGCTGATGCCTAAACATTTATTACCTTAATGCAAGGAATGCATTCAAGAGGAAGTAAACTTCCTCTGCTGACATTTACCTATAGGTAAGCCTATAATAAGGCATACCTATAGGTAGTGAAAATATCTCCTAAATGTGTGACGTTTAGGAGATATTTACATTACATTCAGCTAGTGACATCACTGGCGCATGCGCTCTGAAGGAACGACCCTCGGGTGCCATTCCTTCTGAGCCCCGTGCTGTGAAAAGCGGCTCCCGCATGCATGCGTGGAAGTGATGTCATTGCGGTTCTGGACAATCACAGCGATGGAGCCCACAAACCTGGAAGAAACTCCGGGAAAATGTCAGCTGTCTCAGCGGTGTGCGGGCGCCGCTGGAACAGCCTCGTTCTAAGGTATGTATTTCATAATGAGCTAGTATGCCTTTGTCTTACAGAGGTTTTTTTTCTGAGTTTACAACCTCTTAAAGGTAAAAAATGTTTAGGCTTTAGAACCACTTTAAGTCAGTTAAAATGGAGTTTCCAAGACAACAGTGCAATCCACATCAATGCAGGATAATGCATGTCGATTCAACATCAATGCAATACGAAAGCATGCATTTTTGTTTAAACCCTAAGGTTGGAAACCTACTTCTGTTGGCAATCCGGTATGATTGCCAGTGCTTTTATTCTAAATCTTAGGGCTCATTCACACTAGCGTTTGGGGGCAATTAAGTCCCGAGGTTGAGCTGTGCTTTTACTGCCCTTCAACTGTTACCCCGTACACTCTTAGCCGCTGTTACAGACAGTGGCTGAAAGTGTACATATGCCGCGGGATATATCATACCCCCCTGTTGCTTTCGGAGAGTGCTACCGCTGGATGGGGCCACTCTGCAACTGCTGCTCATTTGTGCGCAATGAACGTAGTTGAGGTGCGCTAGTGCGCTAGTTCAAAGGGTTAAAACAGGCAGTGAGGAGGCGATACAAATACTCCCTGTAGAGCAACCTGAATGCAGATCACTCTTCAGAAAGCAAAGCCAGTGTGAACGAGTTCCCATACACACTAGTGCGTTTATGTGCGACAACACACACTACATGCGTTTGTGCGATACAGTACCAATTATTTTGAATGGCACCCCAATGCACCTTGCTAACAGACATACATTGCACTGCCAGGACATGATACATGCACAATTTTGGGTGTATTTTGGTGTAATAGGCAAAACATACTGGAGACAGGAGAGAAGGAGAAATTAAAGTAGTCTTTAAGGGTGCATTATGTTTTAAACAGCTCCTGAAGCTTAACAAAGCTCCTGCCAATTCTCCTGAACTTGCTTTTCTGTCAAAAAAATGGACTCTAATAAGCCTCATTATTTGTTTAATTTTCTTCACACTGTGAAAAAAGGAAAATAAAAATTTAAGATGACAGTACACAATTAACAATCAAATAAACAAAGACAAATCGATCAAAGGAAAAAAACACAAATTTTTGCTGTACATTACCACATGTGAGTCAACATATATGATGTCACGTGTTATCATGCATTCCATTAAAGGCAGCCCATTAAAAACAATGGGCAAAGTACTTTGGGTGTCATTTAAAATTAATTCAAAGTAATAGGACACTGAAGAAAAAAACAAACTAGCCACACCTCCCAAAAACACATCTTGTAAAAAAAAAATATATAGAGTGTATTTTTATGTTTTTTTTCAAGCACATTTGAAAAACATTTGAGAAAAAGCTTATTGAGTTAAAATTGAGAGGTTTCTATTTTTGTAAAATATCACAGATGGTAAAATCAGTTATTTCACTTCAAAATTAAATTTTACAAAATCACTCTGTTCATCCCTACTAGAGATATACTGTCCATATTTTAAAGTAAATGAAAAATCCTGCTGGTACTTTAATAACCTCTTGCAAAGACTGAATTAGGGAGAAACAGGCAATATAAAAAAGCTGATATCTCCACAAGGAAAGTAAGTGATCACACCTGGTGATGTCTAACCAAAGTTTAACCACTTCAATACTGGGCATTTTCACCCCCTTCCTGCCCAGGCCAAATTTCAGTTTTCAGCGCTGTCGCACTTTGAATGACAATTGCGCAGTCATGCAACACTGTACCCGAATGATTATCATTTTTCCCCCCACAAATAGAGCTTTCTTTTGGTGGTATTTGATCACCTCTGCGGTTTTTATTTCTTGCGCTATAAACAAAAGAAGAGTTTGAAAAAAACACAATATTTTTTACTTTTTCTATAGTAAATATCCCAATTAAAAAATAAAAATGTTTTCCTCAGTTTAGGCCGATATGTATTCTTCTACATATTTTTGGTAAAAAAAAAAATCGCAATAAGCGTATATTAATTGGTTTGCGCAAAAGTTATAGCGTCTACAAAATAGGGGATAGATTTATGGCATTTTTATTATTATTTTTTTACTAGTAATGGCGGCGATCTGTGATTTTTATCGTGACTGTGACATTGCGGCAGACATATCAGACTCTTCTGACACTATTTTGGGACCAATCACATTTATACAGCGATCAGTGCTAAAACAATGCACTGATTACTGTATAAATGTCACTGGCAGGGAAGGGGTTAACACTAGGGGCGATCAAGGGGATAAATGTGTTACCTAGGGAGTGATTCTAACTGTAGTGGGAGGGGACTCACAAGGGGAGGAGACCGATCGGTGTTCCTGACATCGTGGCCGCCGGGCACGTGCATCGGATCCCAAGTGATATGACGCAAGCCCAGGATAGGAGATCCCTCCTGCGGATGTCATTTGACTATGGGCAGGAAAGCAAGTGGTCAAAGGGTAATTCCACTTTTGTGGCGAAAAAAAATAGCAAATAAAGAAAAAATAATATAGTGTATACAATCGCGACACAAGTCATATTGTAATTGAATGTTATTAAAAATGACCTTTCCTTTTCAATCTGCAGCGTAGTAATTTTCTGTAAATGTAATGCAATATGGCTACCAAAAACCAAACCAAAACTCAGATCATATCCAGACATTACAGGAACAACTGGATGTTGCCTTATCCAGAATTGATGATTTAGAGAACAGATCCAGGAGATACAACATCAGAATCAGGGGACTCCCTGAGTCCATAACTAATGTTCCTTCAGCGGTACAGGATGTAATCAAAAACCTAATCCCAAATATCCCCCAATACCGTCTGGAGCTGGACAGAGCCCACAGAGCCCTGGGGCCCCCTAGGAAAGATGGCAAACCAAGAGACATCATTGCCAAACCTCATTACTATGCAGTGAAGGAGGAAGTCATGAAACAATCACGTTTCCATGCCCCGAGTGCAATGCCAGGGTCAGCCAATTCAGATCTTAGCAGACCTGTCCCCCTCCACAATGCAGCACAGAAGATCACTGAAACCATTGCTATCAGTCCTGACACAAAAGGGCATTGAATACAAATGGGCCTTCCCTTTCGCAGTGAAGTTCTCTGCTAAAGGAAAGGACTACTCCTTCTTCTCCAATTTTTCGGATGGTGAAAAACTCCTCCTCCTCCACCTGAAGTATGTCTCCCAGGAAGCTGATATGGACACGTCCAACAATGTACCTGGATCGGCCAAAAGACCGACACCTACTAGGTGTCTCTGGAACAAGGCGAAGACTAATGCCACGTACACACGATCGGAAATTCGGGCAGCAAAAGACCGATGAGAGCTTTTGATCAGAAAATGCGACTGTGTGTATGCTCCTTCGGACTTTTGCTGGCCGAATTTCCGCCAGCAAAAGATTGAGAGCATGTTCTCTATTTTCCAGATGGAAAAAGTTTCTATCTGTGTATGCAATTCCGACGTGCAAAAAAACACGCATGCTCAGAATCAAGTGCAAGACGGAGCTGCTCAGTCTGGTAAAACGACCGTTCGTAATGGAGATGGCACATTTGTCACACTGCAAAAATTTTTTAATCTTTCAATGCAGCGCATTCTCTTCTTCTTTATAATGCTAGAAGAATGAAGTGGTTTTGCTGCTCATATTCACACAGACTTCTCACAAACTTATTTCTTTATTATTTCTTGTGATCTCCTGAATGATCTTTTTGGTTTTTAAAGCCAGATCTCCCTAATAATGTTTGTAATTATTTTTATAGTCATTATTTTTTATTTTTTTTGGAATCAAGATCTGCTGTTGTTTTTTTTTTAATTATTTTATAGTGATCTCCATTTGTTTTTGTTTTTTTTTTAATTATTTTATAGTGATCACCATTTTATTTTGTATGTCACGTTTCCACAACACCATTATTATCTTGTCTTTGTAAATCTCAATGAGGTTGGTTGGTGTCCCTTGTTAATTTGACATTGTATTTTTTAAATGTACCTGCCTACTCCAAAAAAAACTGTCCTTTTTGACGTAAAGCACATAGGCAAGTATTTCTGAAAACAAAATATCCATTTATTCTGAGTCATAACAAAATAAAGAGGAAGGCAACGCTGGAGAAACTGGTGAATTTTGCAAAGCTTTTGTACCCCAATGCAGACATCAATAATTTTATAGTCAAAATTGGTGGCCTGAGGAGTCCTTATAATAGTGAGCACAATCCGGTCCAGGACTACAAGAGATCAGGAACAGCAGCAGATGAAATATCTGTCCCCATGCTGTGGTCATACAACAGCCTGCATCTTTTGCCAGACCAGACTGAACCCAGGCCATCACTCTCTGGTCCTCCTTAGATGCTTCCTTCCAGGCTGTGGCTGTTGGAGGTGTGGCAGGAGGTGGAGGAGGAGGACCTGGAGGAGGAGGAGGAGGAGGACCATGATTCAACTCACAAATGTGGCTTTGACTTTTGAGTTGGCCCCTCAAGTCTTTGTTTAGGGCTTGTAACATCACTTCCTCACATAAGAAACATTGGCCCTCCTCCATTTCCAGCATTTTGCATGCTGTAATGTATGCAAAGTCCTCTTGAACACAGTGGGGGGTTCTGAGGGCCACAGTAACCTTCAGAAATAGGAAAATTGCTGCCTCCTTCATGTTACTCCTCTTCCTGCCACTTTTTGGTGGAAGGCGGAAGGGAAGGGACCTGCGATTCTGGTAGGCTACTGGGCCTGGCCACCTCCTGACTGCCACTTTCCACGGCCTGGCTGAGGCTTTCCGGTGTATGAAAAAGGGACATCGTTTTAGTTTTTTGTTCATCAATCACACACAATTTTCAACTCATGATTGTTGCAAATTTAATGTTAATAAATAGAAAAGACTATCATTATGACCCCAGCATTTTTCATTCTTGTCCCAATCATTTGTGGCCACTACTGTCTATTGATATGTAAACCATTGCTATCAGTCCTGACACAAAAGGGCATTGAATACAAATGGGCCTTCCCTTTCGCAGTGAAGTTCTCCGATAAAGGAAAGAACTACTCCTTCTTCTCCAATTGTTCAGATGGTGAAAAACTTCTCCTCCTCCACCTGAAGTATGTCTCCCAGGAAGCTGATATGGATACGTCCAACAACGTACCTGGATTGGCCAAAAGACCGACACCTACTAGCCCCCAATCCCCGCTCTGGAACAAGGCGAAGACTAATGCCGCATGCACACGATCGGAAATTCAGCCAGCAAAAGACCGATGAGAGCTTTTGGTCAGAAAATGCGACTGTGTGTATGCTCCATTGGTTTTTTGCTGGCCAAATTTCTGCCAGAAAAAGATTGAGAGCATGTTCCAGCATTTTGCATGCTGTAATGTATGCAAAGTCCTCTTGAACACTGTAGGGGGTTCTGAGGTCCACAGTAGCCTTCAGAAATAGGCCAATTGCTGCCTCCTTCATGTTACTCCTCTTCCTGCCACTTTTTGGTGGAAGGCGGAGGGGAGGGACCTGCCATTCTGGTAGGCTACTGGGCCCGGCCACCTCCTGGCTGCCACTTTCCACGGCCTGGCTGAGGCTTTCCTGTGTATGAAAAAGGGACATCGTTTTAGTTTTTTGTTCATCAATCACACACAATTTTCAACTCATGATTGTTGCAAATTTAATGTTAATAAATAGAAAAGACTATCATTCTGACCCCAGCATTTTTCATTCTTGTCCCAATCATTTGTGGCCACTACTGTCTATTGATATGTAATCCACTTTGTAAAATCAGTGATCAAAATTAGCATATATTTAACATCATTAATTTGACAACCAGAAATATTTTGAAGAATGCTATACCTGGCTCAAGCTGGGCTCCTCCACATGTTGCTGCCTGGAAGGCCCAGGTTGGACGTCAGAAGCCTCAGCTGGGGGGGGGGAGGAAGTGTGGAAGGAAGATTGGAGAGTGCTGGCCTGGGTTCAGTCTGGTCTGCCAGGAAATGCAGTCTGTCATAGTACCACAGCCTGGGAACATAAATGTCGTCTGCTGTAGCTCCTGATCCCAGGGAATCCTGGACCTTCTTGAGCTCCCTATTATAAGTGCTCTTCATACCACCAATTAGGGCCTTCAAATAGGGGATGTCTGCTGTGGAGATCACCGGCTTCACAAATTCCACCAATTGATCCAGCGCTGCCTTCCTCTTTGTTTGATTGTTATAATAGGGGTGGTTTACCTGCCACACTCAGGGCAGCTCCCTTTACATATCAATGAATATGGGCATAAAGTCCTCGTCATTGAATAGATCCATTTTCTCTGCAAGACACACAAATGCAAGACAAACCCTAATGTCAGGCAAAACTCTCCTAATGTTGACCTAATATAGGCCTCAATCTATAAGCAGTATAGGCCACTAATGCACCAGCTTAAAATTGTACCTTTGTTATAACGATCAGCGCTTCCGCTACACCTTTCTCCGCTCACAGATCGTACGTACGATGCACGCGTGTTACGCTTTATATACACTGCGCATGCGTGAAACTACGCCCGCGCCGCCCGCCCCTGACGTTCTTTCTAGAATATTCCCCGCCCCATCTCTTTTGTCGCAGTGGGAGACGACATGGCGGAAACACAACAGGTGTTTAATAGCAGTAACGAGGAGGAAAGCCCGGAGCAAGAAACGATCCAGGAGGAGAAGATTTAAGGCCTCAAATATTTCCTTTGAAGAGATAGTGGAGATGGTTGACATATTGAAGAGGCCCGAATTTGATGGGAAGTATGGACCGTACCTAAACCCAAATGTGAGGCCAAGATCGTGACTAAAGTTGTGAAGAGTCTGCACCGGAATTTTGGGGTATGACGATCCAAGGAGCAATTTAGGAAACGCTGGTCGGACCTCAAATTTAGGGAGCAGGATCAGTACAGAAGGATCAAGAAAGTGTTTCTAAAAAGTAAGTAGTTGTTGTGTGTTCCTATTCTTATTATTACTTCCATGCTGCGCCATGTGCTTTTCTTTACTGTTGGACAGTTTAAAATGGCTACTTTCATATTCGTGGGCACAGTAATTGGTCGTAGTAAACATTGTTCGTTTGCAAATAAATACGCTGTTTTTGCCAGATACAAGCTTAACTACATTTGGTCATGATAATTTGTATTCAAAGAAGTTTAGGACATTGTTGTCTAGATGTGTTTCAAACTAGAATGAATTGCAAACTTGATTCAGTGTAATGTAAGGAGAGGACACTCAGCAGCTGTTTACACATCTGGACTCTGGAGCACTAGTGTGGGACACAAGAACAAACTCTTTAGGGTGTCCCACACGGGTGCTCGAGGGAATACTTGGGGTGTCTACATGTGTGAAAATTGTCCAAAAAAGGGAAGTATTCCAGCTTTGGTAAGGGAAAAAATCATGTCTTCAGCTTTGGAGGAAGGAGAGGGGGTGGAGATTATCACCACAACAGGTCAGTATCAGACACCACAGATTCAGGTAATAGATGTATGCCTGCATATTTATAATACATGGTGTGTATTTTTATTTTAGGTGATGTTCAGATTGTGGTACCAAAATCGAGTCATTTCACCAGTGACAGTGAACAACGGATGATCCAGGAAATCATGTATTGTAGTCCTGATTTGGACATCAAAGAAAAAACCAAGGAGATTTAACAAAGACTGAAGAACATGACTGATGTACTAGGGAGAATTTAAATCCTAAAAAAGATTCTTGGAATTTTTTACAATAATTTTATCTAAAGTTTTAATACAGTTTAAAAGCCAAATTTGGAAGATGCATACAGTGTGTCAACATGTGCTATCTGCAATCAGGGGATTTTAATATATTCGTTTTGTGGGTGCAACCCCTTCCTGCCAACTCTAGTAGGTGAGAGGAAGTGGTTGCACCCCCAAAACACGTCCATTGATCCCCCATGATGGGAGATAGCACATGTTGACATTAGGTATGGGATCAGAAAGGAAATCCCCATTTTGACTCACAATTTGTGTTCATCTTCTAAATTTGGCTTTTACAGGGGTGACTTCACCCCATCTGATGAAGGCAAGATCAAGACCTTTTTTCACACTATAAAATGTCTGATATTGCCTTCTTTTTTGCAATGCTGAACTTTGTAAGTTCCAGAGTTGTGTATGTTATGTTTGTAAATATGCTTGTTTCTGTATTTTTTTCAGAAATTTCAAGGTAAAGCTTTGAAAAAAAAAGTGCTTTTTTTTAACCGCCAAATGTTTTATAAAATGCACATGTGAATGTGCACGGAGTGTTTAGTTGGTGTTTACAGTGACAATGGGTGTTATTTAATAATGGAAAAACCACTTGGCACAAGTGCACTAGGAGAACCTAAGAGACAGCTAAAAGAAACCCAAGCAGTAAATGAAAATCAAGATTTGACCTGATAAAAGAGAAAATCTATTCAAAATGTGCTGGCATAGCAATGGCCCCCCTACCCGTAAAATATTCTACATATTTTTCTTGCACTTCACAGGTGCTTTGGGGGGGCAAGCCAGGACGGCCAGCTTCCAGGGCCGTCATTGGAGTTTCTGAAAGTTCGGCCTCAGGCCCAACCGATGCAACATAATTAGGATTATTACACCAAGCCCCCGCACAGCACAAACTCTACGACGAGCACGTCGCAACATGGCTTCAAAATGGTCGGCTGGTCAGAACTAACTAAACAGAACGCACTGAAGAACAGATACGAACTGACTTCACGCACTGAAAACCAGATACAAACCCACAAGCAAAACTGAACAACAGTAAAAAGATCTGAAAAAGCAGGAGTCTGAAAAGCGCGAATAGTCTCTCACCAAACTTCTACTAACACGAGCTAAACACAAGATTAGCAGAAAGAGCCCAAAGGAGCGCTGGCTATTGAACTTCCCTTTTCTAGTCCCGTCATACGTGCTGTACATCACCGCGTTCTGGACGGTTGGATGCAAGACAAGCTTGAGCGTAATTCCGACGGAAAAACCATCATAGCTTTTTCCCTCGAGAATTCCAATCGTGTGTATGCAGTATGAAGGCTAAAGACAACTGTCCCCCTCTAACTTTCGCCAACTACTCCGGATTTCTCCTCTCTTACTACCCAGAGTTGGGTTCCTGGTTCTTCTGAATCCACTGATTACAGATTCATCTATTATATCTTCTTGATGTTTTCCATACTAGTTTAACAGTTCTCCAGCTGTTTCTTTTTCAATTTTTGCCTGTTTGGTCTCATTAGAGATTCCAGACTCCCCTGAGGAGATCCTGTCAGCCTCCTTGGAGGGTCTCCGCCTCTTCAACACAAGAAGTCGATGTCCCCGGATGGGGTAATTCAGAATCATCCTCTCCACAGAGAACCAGAGACACATTCATTTTTTGCAGGTCTCCCACCCTGATGTGGGAGATTCAACAGTGGAAGCTCTGGGCCTCCTCCTTTCTTCGCCCCCTCAGGGGAGAAGGAGGGAAGGACCGTTCAGACAAGTTTTGGAACCTTTTGATAACCTTATCTTCCTGTTACTGGTTGCTGTTATTTAGCGCTTATGTAACGTTTCCAGCAGCGTCCTGGCCAGAGGTGAACCCCATGTGCCTACACCTACCCCTCAGACTCCAGTAGGCCTCTGGGGGCTAGGTTGTCTGTGCCTAGACAAAGAACGCTCTTAAAATAGCTACCCACAAGTTCAATGGCCTAAATTCCCCTCTCAAACGAAGGAAAGTTTTTGACAGTTACAAATCCCTAAAACTAGACATTCTCATGCTACAGGAGACTCATTTTCCTATACGGTACAGTCCCAAATTCCTCCACTCTCACTTTACCCACTGAAAATAAAACCAGAGGGGTAGCAATTCTCTTCTTCAAATCCTGTAAATATGAGTGTCTGACTTCAAAGACCCAGAGGGTAGGTTTCTTCTAGTGAAGGGCACGATAGAGGGGCACCTATACTCCCTAGTCTCCTATTACTCCCCCAATAAAGGTCAAGGAAAATTCTTCCAACTCCTCATGGACACCCGAATCTTCTTTTAGAGGTGCACGATCATCTTTGGAGGGGACTCAAACATAGCATTTGATTGGGGGTTAGACAAATCCAAGCCTTCTAAGGCTTAATTGACCCGACCGACCAGGGCAAGCCACAAAATAGCCAAGCTACTCCATGCCCAGGGTCTAGCCGATGTCTGATGAGAACTAAACTCCTCCAAACGGGACTTCACTCATTACTCCCACCCACACAATACATATGCCAGGATTGATCATATCCTGATTCCCACATCCCTTATCCCTCTTGTTCTTCGCTCTCAAATTAGAGATTTGGCTCTGTCAGACCACTCTTTAGTAGTCATGTCTAGCGTCCATAACACAAAATGGGGGCAATGGTCCATACCATGCCCAAAATCTGAATCACTGGCCAGGAGCCCACAGCCAACCCTACCAAGATACTTGAGCCATTCCAGGACTTCTACTCAAAATTCTATAGCTCCACTTTACAGACCAATAGAGATTCTATATCAAGGTTTTGCGATGGCCTTCCCATTCCATCCCTAGATACTAAACACAGGAGTCTCTCGGAGGCAGCCTTCATGGAGGAGGGCCTCATCAAGGGCCTCAAAAAGGGCTTAGTCCCCGACCCAGATGGCCTTTCCATCCACTACTACAAGGCTTTTGGAGGCACCCTAGCCCCGCACATGACAATTTTTTTTTAGTGCCAAAACACATGGAGTCCCCCTAGACACCCAACTCAACACAGCATACATCACAGTCATACCCAAACCAGACTCTCGGAGTCATCTTTGACTCAGAGATGTCAATGGATGCACAAATAGGATCAGTAGTCAGCGGATCGCACCATCTTCTCCGCCTGCTACGTAGACTCGTGCCTTTCATTCCAGAAGAGGACAAAGCAGCAGTAGTTGGAACAATCATCAATTCCCGACTCGACTACGCAAACTCCCTCTACATTGGACTTCCTAAATACCAGATTACATGCCCACAAGTCATCCAAAACACGGCAGCAAGACTTGTAACGTGAAAAAAACCCCTGGGAATCCATCTCTCCATCCCTGAGGACCGTACATTGGCTAACCGTAAAGGATCGGATCACATTCAAGACCCTCTACCTCACCCACAAATGCACACAAGGAAACGCTACTCAATACCTATGTGAGAAAATAAAACACTACACACCTAATCGCAGTCTTCGATCAACCAAAACCTCCTCCTCATTCCCAAGTCCCGCTACAAATCAAAGGGAGAATGAAGATTTGCAGTCCAAGGACCACGGCTTTGGAACTCTCTACCCACTAACATCCGCATGGAAGAAAACCATCGGGCCTTCAGAAAAAACCCACCTCTTCTAAAATGCAGGACAACACAGGACCGATCAAGTGCCTTGAGGCGATTCAGTTCGCATTACAAATCATTCATTCATTCTCTCCCTCTACACTAACAACTTTCCACCCTTATACTGAAAACTGGAATCAGACCTTAAGAACTGGTCCAAAAATGAACTCACCTGGCTGGGCAGAATAAACTCCATTAAAATGACTTTACTCCCAAGAATTCTATACTTATTTTGTTCCCTCCCCATCCCCATCAGGAAGGACCACCTAAGATCGTTACAAAGTAAGATACTTAGATTTGTGTGGGGAAACTCAGGATATAGAATCCCCTAACACACTTTATACCTTCACAGGCGAAAGGGAGGCCTTGGATTACCACATTTGCACAAATACTACTTAGCTGCTAGACTGGCCGAACTCTCCACAATATACTCCAGATTTGAAAAAACAGATTGGGTGCAAATAGAAGGACAGGCAGTTTTCTCGCTTCACCCTGAACTTCTTACTTTGGTGCTCCCAGAAAAAAAGACCTCCAATTCTAGCCTCTACTTTATCCCACTCCTTCGCCCTTTGGGACAACCTCCGAAATCTGCCAGCTCTGGTGTCGACATCACATCCTCTTGCTCACTTATTTCACAATCCGGATTTTCTCCCTGTTCTAGATATTAAATCTTTCAAATGATGGCCGGACAAAGGCCTGTACCGTACAGGACACTTCTTAACCTCCAAGGGACCCTGCACCCTTAGCCACTGCATCAGCAAATTAGAACTCCCTAACTCTGAAAGGTTCAGTTTCGGGAAAATATTACACTTCCTACACAAATTATGGACAGACAAACCACTTCCACCCAAATTTACAGCTTATGAACTCTGGTGTGGGCAGGCCATGGAGCAAAGGGGAGGTATCCCTGTAATCTATTCGTCACTCACTCTCCCAGCAGACAAATCCTCCTACATGACAACCTGGGAGGCTGACTTCCAATGAGCCAAATCTTTCAAAGGAATCCTAAACATTCCCTGATTAAAGCTAATTTAAAGGTTCTAACTACCTAACCCCCACTAGACTTGCGTCAATTTACCCCTTAGCAGATCCACTATGCTTCAGGGGCTGTCAACTCCTGGGCTTGATGACGCATATCTGATGGGAGTGTCCCAGAATTAGATCATTCTGGAAAAAAATTTGTAACCCTATATCCAAGGCTACCAAATGCACGGTTCCCATGTCCCCATCAGTCACCCTACTCAATGCCCATATCCCACAAATCCCTGAGCCTAAACATAAACAGATCCACTTTATTCTGCTAGGAGCAAAGCTCACTATTGCCAGGGCCTGGAAACAGCCCAAGATTTCCTTAGCGGCTTGGATTATGTCCCAAGAAAAATTTGCAAGTATTCTAGCAGACACAACCCAGAAATTTGAAAATGTTTAGGAACCTTGGGCCCTATTTGTAGGTGTTTCATTTACTCCTGGTGTTTTCCCCAGCCAACATTCATCCACCACCTAAGGTTTGGCGCATACTTTTCTTTTTCATTTGCTTCTATTCCCTTCTCTTCTTCCCTTCTCACCTTCCTTCAAATAGCTTGACTTTTGGAGATGCGCCATTCTTTTTTGGCTTATAATTTTTAGCAGCAATGTAAACATATTAGTCTATCTAGTTTCCCAATAGAGGTTACCAGATGTCAACTCTCCCAGCGACTGTTCTTTTTTGATGGTTTTGAGGTGGGGCCATGGCAGTGGATGGGGGGAGTCTCCCCTTGGCACAGGTTGATCCCATTAGGATCAACCTGGCTCTAATCCTTGGCTAAAATGCCTGGAGAGGTATCTAAGATGACTATCTCATCGCTAATGAAGGACATCTAACGACCTAACTGGGTCTCATTGCTGAATGTTTGTCCCTTTACATCTCCATTGCATTGTCATTTATCACGATGTATGTCGTTTTATCGTACTGTGTTGTTTTTCTTCTGGATTGAAAAAATAAAAATCTTTTGAAAGTAAAAAAAGCCTTCAATTCTTTACATAAAATCACAACCCCCCAACTTTTTCTAATTTCATAGCATAATAAAAAATATACACTTTACCAGTTCATTGCATATCTCTTACATTAAAAAAATAGGATCAAGACCCTTTAAATATTTCCATATGTTATGAATATAATTTTGCTAAACCATCACTATTTATGCTTCAAAAATCAGGGGTATGAAAATAAAAATATTTTGGAGGATTTTTAATTACCAGTATGTAGGCCTCCTGTGTATGCCTTCCCTTAAAATGCACTCAACAAACACATTTCAGCTTATCATAATTAAAGCTAGGTGACGTACCTTATTTTTCACTGCAGAGAATACACTGATAAATAATAACATAAAGTGTTTATTGCCCCTCTGTGAAGTCAGGCAAAACATAATAGTTACTGCACAGCAAATTGTTAATGCAATGGACTGTTTCATTCCACTTCTCAAGCTACTTCCCATTTGTCTTAGGTGGGTGGAAGACAAACTGCGAAACTATAGCTATACAAGCTGAAAACTGACAGCTAAGAATAGTCTGATATTACCGCCAGCTTGTATTAGAAATACGCTAAGCAAACTGGTTTCTTAAAAGAATGCTTCAATTAATTTAAGAATTTGTAATGGTTCATTGCATGATTTGTTACTGCAACTGAACCAGACTAAAAGAAAATTGATCTTATGATTGCATGCAGTCTGTACAGCATTGTAATTTGAATGGCGGGCAGATGCGGCTTCTCTCTGAGCTATAGAAAATTACACAAGTCACCCTCATTTCTAGGTGACTATTCCGTGTGGGTGTAGCCTGAAACTGCACAGAGAATTTCCAGTGCAAAGGGTGGAATATGGGCCTTGGAGGACATCCTGGCCTTTTCATATATTTTTAAAGCTAAACTATAGGCAGATCAGATATAAAAGACAAAACTAATGACTCTCGTTAAAGATTACAACCTTATTTAGTGTAAGCATGATAATTTTACTCTCAGCTTCACCCTGCACACAAATTTTCCAGTGTAGTCCTCTTTTTGGGGGGTTATGACAAATGACCATTCCTAAACAAGATATTGCACTAAATCTCTAGATAAGTGTTGCAGCAAAGTCCAGTTGCAGAGATGATCATGATGTGATACTCATCTTTGTGTGGGAAACCTGAACACAAGATCATCAGTGATGGGGAGATCCTCCAGCTGTTGTCCAACAAGCCTGAAACACAGCTTCTGACCAGCAGAAACTGTGGTGTGGCACTGGAACTCAGTCAGCCTATCTACTCTGCACTTTAGTCCCTCAATAGTAGTTTCTAATCTGACAAACAACCGTACCTCTGACTACCAGAAGTTGCTGTTGGATGCCTAAAATGGCTCTAGCCTGTGTTGGTTATCAAACCCTAGTCTAAAACTAGCTATAGAATCCAAGACCAGAAGAAACATGGCTAACTAAAATAACAGGAGCTGTATATAAACTTTATTGTAATAAACAGGTTTATAAACTACTACATACTGTACATACAGTAGCACAGACCTAGCTATCTGGCAATATGCATATGAGGTAATAACAACAGGACAGAGATACTCTGTCTCTCACAAGGACTCAAAAACACACTCATGAAGCTTTGGGCAGGCAGCTGCAGTTGAACTATTGGAACGTAGAAATACTTGCATGACAATCTCTTCTGGTCTGGATTTAGCAGCATCAGCAGCACCCGGGTGCTGCCCCTCTAGCCACAGCCGCAACCCCCTAGGCATGAATTACAGCGGCAGGGTTTTTTTTAAGCACCTGAAGTTTTCACAATGCCTGTACACCCTGGATTTTGAGTGTCCCCATAGGAAACCAACCCATACAGCGGAAGTGTCCAGTGATAACCGTAGAGGGATATGCCCTTAAGAGACCTAAAGCGCAGTTGACTCTTCCTGCCATACGGCAAAGGAGTCCAAACCATCTGGTGAGTGCAGAACCACACAATGGGAGAATTACAGTCACCTATGGAGCACGGAGCACCAAGCACTTTGTTTTGCTGTATTTGCACATATCATCAAGAGTCACTTTACAATTTAAATCAAGTCACTATTATCAAATATTTACGTAACATCAGAGTTATTAATTTATAGTTTGCCGCTCAGTCACAATTGTTATTTTGATATTCACCATTGTATTTATTGATTAAGCATATGGCTTTCATTAGATGGAGGTGGGGTGGGGGAGGCACTGTTTAGTTTATTAAATCACCATATATTGAGAGGTGGCTGTTAGCAGATGATGGAGTAAGAGACTACCTGTAAAGGGATTTATGACATCTATTTAGCCATTTATGAAAACACCAGACCAGAGAAGGTTTTAACAATTATTTTATAAAAAAAGGGTTAATGAGAAGCTTGAGTTTGTTGTTTCAGTGCAGCCTCTCTTGACCTTTTCTACCCTGGAGGGAGGAGCCCTCAACATAATTTTGAGACTTCAGGGAAACCCTGCTAAAAATTATTACATCTACATTGACTGTAAAATATCATGACCAGTCAGTTGTAAAAAGTTAATTTTTTAAAAAAAAGGCATACCTAGGATTTTTTACACTCATAGCCGACTATTTTACAATTCTTGCTGTATACATCAGTAATAACCATGAAATTGAGTAATAGTGGCCAGAATTTTTTTGTTGATTTTTTACATTTGAATTATTTTTATTTTGAAAAATACATATATAATAAAAGAGTACAGAGAAAAGGAAAAAGGAAACCGTACAGTCAGGCATACAGTAGGTTGAGATGAATAGTATCATCACAATCTCAAACAACTATAATGACACATAGCGTATGGGATGTCATCCAAGAAAGATCAATGAAACATCAATGACACATAAAGGAATGACAATTCCATTAAAAGTACAGTCAACTCCTTGTTAAAGATAACACGCAGGAATGTGGTCAATTTGTCTAGAACATGACTCATGTACAGCTTTTCACCTATGGTAGGTCAGCAAGTGAAAAGAAAAAAGAAAGAGAGCACAGGAAGGGAGAAAAAAAGAAAGAGAAAAAAAAGGCGGGGTGGCAACCCTATTGGAGAAATATCAGGACCATGGTTAGCTCTTAAGAAGTCCTGACATATTCAAAACCAGTCTTTAGGTATCATTTGAAGCTATCTGAGACCATATAAAGTAGCCAGGGACACCATGTACCATATGCATAAGGTGGCATGGTTTATTGGTCCACCCTGCGATCATAGGACTAATGGCATAATTTCAGTGGTGCAGTATGACTGCGTGCTTTGCTAATACAACAAAAAGAAGGAGCCCCTTTTTAAACTGAGCAACAGATCCTAAATATCATGTTTTTTATGAATTGACACCGCCAGGTGTTCCATGACCAATATATAAAGAAAAGGGGCAAGGGACACCCTTGGTAGGTGCCATTACGTATATTGATTTGAGGGGATAATAGACAATTTACCATGATTCTTGTAGTTGGATGCTGGTACAAAGCCTGGATCCGTGTGTACATGGCAGGGAAAACAGAAAAGACCAGTTCAGGCAATTAAATGCCTTCTCTGCATCCACTAAAAGTAGACACAGTGGAATTTAATGTAATTGTGCATAGTGGACAAAGGTTAAGGTTTTTATAGTATTAAATTCAAAAACGTGTAGCGCTGTCAAACCATGACCTTAATGATCAAAGTGCAAAAAAACAACTAATATAATGCAATAAAGATGAAAATTGTGAAAAAGGGGGAAAAAAATGTGTGCTGCTCCAATGTTCAATTGGTGAAGACACCCAGTTCTCCCCACAGGATAGACAGGGTGAGTATATCTGCTTACCAGATTTTTAGACCCTACACGTTTTTTAATTTAATTTTTGTTATGAAGTGTATATTGTTGTGAGAGCTGCTGTTGGTCACGGATCATCCGTGTCACTTACATAATTTAATTTACTCTATATGCACTTAGTGCAATATCACTTATTTACTATTTTTTATAGTATTGTCCTTCCTGGGCTTTCTGATTAGGGACAAAACCCACTTGTTCTTAATGAACCTAGGGATGAAGGGGTCAGTTTACAAGCAAGAATTTTGGCATAAATTTTCAAATCCACATTTATGAGTGAAATGGGCTTGTAGCTGGAGCAATGGGCAGGATCCCTATAAGGTTTAAGAAGAAGGGTAATATGGGCTTCTAGGGTTCTATCTGCAAAATGACAATCAGTGGAAATAGCGTTATACAGTAGGTAGTTTCCAATATTGCAGCTCGTATAGCTGTTGGGGCTAGGGCTCTTTTCCGAGCGGAGAGTTTTGATGGCTTGGGTGATCTCTTGGGTGGTGAAGGGGGCTGCTAGAGCATCTACAGAGTCTCTAACAGTATGGGAAATGTTATACACATCCATATAATAAGCAAGGAATGCCTGTGCAAATTTATCAGATTGAAAAGCTAACTGGTTGGAGTTCGTGCAGATTTTGGGGGTGTAAGGAAAGAAAGAAACCAAACTAAAGCTGCTAAAGACTTATCACCATGTTCATATTGTTGGAGCCACCAAGAAGAAGACAAACACAGGCCAGTCGAGCCCATAGTGCCCTTCCTGCTGCAGTTGCCAAACCGAATTGGGAGCCACCACTTCTGCAGCACCCGTACTTCCCCCATTCACTGGCCAACTCGGAATTCAGGTGGAAACAGTTGATTTTAATTCACTTGATTTTTATTTGCTGTTTTTCATGGAAGATCTCTATAAACCTATTGTGGAACAAAGCAATTTGTATGCTGGTCAATTCATCGCCGCTAATCCCCAGTTGATCCTTGCCAGAGATTGGAGACCTATTACGGTCTCCAAATTTAAGACATTCCTGGGCCTATCCCTCCTCATGGGCATTACTAAAAAGAACGAGTTGCGGTCATATTGGTCTACTGACCCAATTCACCGTATGCCCATGTTCTCTGCCTCCATGACCAGGACACGATACAAGGAGATCTTGCGGTTCATGCATTTCAATGACAATGAACTCTGTCGTCCTCGGGGTGACCCTGGATACGATCGGCTCCCCTCGTAAACCACTTCAACTAGCAGTTTGCAGCCTTGTTTACTCCCGATCAAGTTGTCTGCGTTGATGAGTCCCTGATTAAGTTTTCTGGCCGCTTGTCTATCAAACAGTATCTTCCCAGCAAGCGTGCCAGATATGGGGTCAAGATGTATAAACTGTGACAGGGCCACAGGCTATACATATAGTTTTATGGTTTAGGAGGGAAGAGATAGTTACATAGAGCCAGAGAACTGCTCAGACTACATAGGGAGCACTGGTAAGATTATGTGGGACTTGGTGTCACACTTATTCGCAAAGGGGTACCACTTGTACGTGGACAATTATTACACAAGCGTGCCACTTTTTAGTCACTTTTTTGATTGTGGAATTGGCGCATGTGGCACCGTGTGATCTAATCGCCAGGGCTTCCCCCAAGGGCTTGTAGAGTCCCGACTTAGACGGGGGGAGAGAGCCTGCTTGAAATTTAATAATTTGTTAGCAGTGAAGTGGAGGGATTCACAGAATGTTTTCATTCTGTCCTCCCTTTACACAGATACGACAGTCCAAATTCTTACAGCGACTGGTGTTGTGGAGAAACCCCTCTGTGTCCAGGAATACAACCTTAACATGGGAGGGGTGGACCTCAACGAGCAGTTGTTGGCGCTGTACCTAATTGCCCATAAGGCATTGACGCTGGTATAAAAGTGTCTGTATATTTATTCCAATTGGCTCTGCTAAATGCTTTTATGCTATACAAAGCTTCAGGATGAACTGGATCCTTCCTAAAATTCCAGGAAGAGATCGTCACAGCCCTTCTGTTTCCAGACAGTGCTATGTCTCACCTTCCCAACGCAAATGCAGTGAACAGGGTGCATAAGAGCCATTTTCCGTATGTCCTCCCTGGTGCCCCTGCCCAAAGAACACCCCAAAGAAGATGTTGTGTCTCTAGAATACGCAGATTTAGTCGTGACACTTGCTTTTATTGCCCCTCCTGTCCTGACCAACCTGGTCTCTGCATCAGTGACTGTTTCAAATGCTACCACACACTATTGGAGTATTAGCGTAGAGTACAGCACTACACAGTCCTAGGGCACACTAACACAGGGTCTTGAAAGACGAGATGGCCATCACATTTTGAGAGACCCTAATTTGAAACGTGTACAGTTTATATAACAGTGAAAAAAAAACACACGAAAAAAAAAATAAGCCAAAAATAGTTGTAGTTTTCTTTTTTCATATTGTTCTCTCTCTTATTTTCACTCTCTACTGTCTGTTCTATTGTTCTCTCACTATTGTTCTATATCTATTGTTCTCTCTCTCTGTTTTAATTTTATGTTTTAATTTTACTGTTTTATTTTATTTGCTTTGCAGGTATGGTATGTCTTACTGTTATACTGTAATGTTACTTTGTTTTATTGTTAACCATCATTTGTTTAGCAGGTACACCATGCAGCTGCAGCACGAGTTTATTTATTCTGATAGCAACAGCGTTTGCTCCCACGATAAGTAAACCCATGACTCCAGTGCTGTAGGAGGTGATTTCACTACCACAGTTAAAAAAAGAACATATATGCTGAAGCATAGGGGCAGGGGCGGAGGAGCGATTTGCTCCTAACATTAGGGGCAGATTGCCCCCATACTTCGGCATATATTTTTTATGCACAGATTGCGTTAAAAAAATGTTTTATTTTTTACTTTTTTTTTTATTGTATTTGCTTTGCAGGTATGGTATGTCTTACTGTTATAATGTAATGTTACTTTGTTTTATTGTTAACCATTATTTGCTTAGCAGGTACACCATTCAGCTGCAGCACTGATTTATTTATCTTGACAGCAACAGCGTTTGCTCTCACGATATGTAAATCAGCAACTCCAGTGCTGTAGGAGGTGATTTCACCACCATAGTTAAAAAAAATGGTACATGT